>NC_060143.1:240180439-240483469 GCF_021461385.2 Schistocerca piceifrons
GAGATACTTGTTTTATCAAATAAAATTTTTTTATCTTACAAAGTTTCTCCTTTCAGTTGGAAGAGGGGAATATTTTTTTTTCTAATGTGCATGTTTAAAAAAGTTTAAACTCAGCAGTATTTTCGATGTACGAAGCTACACTCCTGGAAATGGAAAAAAGAACACATTGACACCGGTGTGTCAGACCCACCATACTTGCTCGGGACACTGCGAGAGGGCTGTACAAGCAATGATCACACGCACGGCACAGCGGACACACCAGGAACCGCGGTGTTGGCCGTCGAATGGCGCTAGCTGCGCAGCATTTGTGCACCGCCGCCGTCAGTGTCAGCCAGTTTGCCGTGGCATACGGAGCTCCATCGCAGTCTTTAACACTGGTAGCATGCCGCGACAGCGTGGACGTGAACCGTATGTGCAGTTGACGGACTTTGAGCGAGGGCGTATAGTGGGCATGCGGGAGGCCGGGTGGACGTACCGCCGAATTGCTCAACACGTGGGGCGTGAGGTCTCCACAGTACATCGATGTTGTCGCCAGTGGTCGGCGGAAGGTGCACGTGCCCGTCGACCTGGGACCGGACCGCAGCGACGCACGGATGCACGCCAAGACCGTAGGATCCTACGCAGTGCCGTAGGGGACCGCACCGCCACTTCCCAGCAAATTAGGGACACTGTTGCTCCTGGGGTATCGGCGAGGACCATTCGCGACCGTCTCCATGAAGCTGGGCTACGGTCCCGCACACCGTTAGGCCGTCTTCCGCTCACGCCCCAACATCGTGCAGCCCGCCTCCAGTGGTGTCGCGACAGGCGTGAATGGAGGGACGAATGGAGACGTGTCGTCTTCAGCGATGAGAGTCGCTTCTGCCTTGGTGCCAATGATGGTCGTATGCGTGTTTGGCGCCGTGCAGGTGAGCGCCACAATCAGGACTGCATACGACCGAGGCACACAGGGCCAACACCCGGCATCATCGTGTGGGGAGCGATCTCCTACACTGGCCGTACACCACTGGTGATCGTCGAGGGGACACTGAATAGTGCACGGTACATCCAAACCTTCATCGAACCCATCGTTCTACCATTCCTAGACCGGCAAGGGAACTTGCTGTTCCAACAGGACAATGCACGTCCCCATGTATCCCGTGCCACCCAACGTGCTCTAGAAGGTGTACGTCAACTACCCTGGCCAGCAAGATCTCCGGATCTGTCCCCCATTGAGCATGTTTGGGACTGGATGAAGCGTCGTCTCACGCGGTCTGCACGTCCAGCACGAACGCTGGTCCAACTGAGGCGCCAGGTGGAAATGGCATGGCAAGCCGTTCCACAGGACTACATCCAGCATCTCTACGATCGTCTCCATGGGAGAATAGCAGCCTGCATTGCTGCGAAAGGTGGATATACACTGTACTAGTGCCGACATTGTGCATGCTCTGTTGCCTGTGTCTATGTGCCTGTGGTTCTCTCAGTGTGATCATGTGATGTATCTGACCCCAGGAATGTGTCAATAAGGTTTCCCCTTCCTGGGACAATGAATTCACGGTGTTCTTATTTCAATTTCCAGGAGTGTATTTTGTTTCCTGTTTAGAATTCCTTTCGTTGAAAACGACTGCAATCTAATGACTGGCAACAGTTGAACATTTACACATGTAAATTAGTTCACATTTCCAGTGACGACGTCAAACGAAAATAAATAAATAAATAAAAGAAGCGAGTTAATTTTAAGGGGGTTGGGGTAAGTTTCGATAACAAAATGGATCAAGTAAATATACGAGTAGTTACTTGAATCTAAAATTTCCGAAGCTTGCAATGGGGCAAAGCATCATCTCAAATTGATCTACGTTTGTTTCGACAGGATTCAGTAATACAGAACTATGATCTTCATTTGTAGCTTTACGATAGTAAGAAAATCTTTCATCTAAATAAAACTGCAGAATCCAAAACAATGCCAAAAATTTTGTCCAAAAATGAGAGACTTATAGTGATAAGCACGCCCAGGCGTTTCTACCTTTAACAGACCTGGCGTTCGCCGTGCCTAGCTGACGTGACGTCACCAGCAAGCGCCGAGATCTTCCTTTGAGTCGGTGTTGGTGGGGCTCGGCACTGGCCCTTCGCAACAAGCGTCAGCCTGGGAATATACATGACGGGAAGTACCGCCATCTTGGCGCCAAAGTCACCGATTTTGTTTATTTATATTTAATAATTAAAGTTATTTATGACCATATAAATACTAAGAGGAGCCTCTAGACGTTTAAAACTATTTATCATAATTTTGCCTCATTAAAATTCACATCCACTCATTAACAAATGCATATCTTAGTAAGTACAAACTTGATCGGAAATCCACGAACTGTGACGAAACTAGTAAGAGATACGGACTGCGCGCCAAATTCGACAGTCGGTGTTAAGGGCTATTCCTGTCTCGTTCGATGGTAGACATTCCCTCGGTTACGAGTAGTTTGTGACATGAGTGTTTCATTATTGATCTAATAGGAATAAAAGTGATATTACGGCATTCTGAACGTTAATTTAGATTAAATAGATACCCCAAAGTTAATCGACAGCGATTTCAGATAGTTAGTTTCCACCGACAGAGACATCCAATGCGCCAATGAAGAATCTGCACGGGACGACATTTACGAGAGCTGCACCGCGCACAGGTAAGTGGAACACCGACGACATGACCCACGAAGTCGGATCAAGGAAGGTCCGACTTACACTCGCAAATTCCGGGTGGAAATGCTGACCAGTTATACTGTACGTCACATTTACCACCCTCTACAGATTCGATGCTAAGCTGAGTAATAATAGTATCAGTTTAGAAGCGAGGGGATCTTGCAATGTGTGGCCCATGGCACAGTCTGTCTCGGCTTTGCTCGTTCCTTTCTGGAAGTACTCTGCACTGTGCGACAATTCATTTCGTGTAGTGCCGCATTAGGGCAATGAAAGAACTCACTGGTGATAAATCAACATTTGGCCCATTGATGACTATGCAGATGCGTTAACCATCCACAACTCATTTTTTTCCGTCGCTACGCAAGTACCCCACGGTCAAAGTGCTTCATGTTGACTCGCTTTTTTTTTTTCTTTTCCTTTTCCTTTTTTCTCTTTTATCTCTACTGGCGAGTTAAGGGTACCTAGAGATAAAAACAAAAATCAGGCACGCCACTCGTGACTCTATCAACAAAAGTAAACTGATCCCTCTTCAGGCAATACCATCGTAAGTACACCTTAAAGCCCCTTCCCCCACCGTCACCTAAGGAAACTAAGACAGCTAAAATTGGGCAATCTTTCGAGACACAATCCTGAAGGGCGATAGGAATGAATGATAAGGAATCTAAATAACCATGAAACAAGGATTTTTATAGAATGAAATTTTCACTCTACAGCGGAATGTGTGCTGATATAAAACTTCCTGGCAGATTAAAACTGTGCCGAACCGAGACTCGACCTCTGGACCTTTGCCTTTCGCGGGCAAGTGATCTACCAACAGAGGTACCCAAGCACGACTCACCCCCGTTTGGAAGGTAGGAATTGAAGCTGTGAGGTACTGGCGGAATTGAAGCTGTGAGGAGGGGGCGTGAGTCGTGCTTGGGTGGCTCAGCTGGTATAGCACTTGCCCGCGAAAGGCAAAGGTCCCGAGTTCGAGTCTCGGTCCGGCACACAGTTTTAATCTGCCTGGAAGTTTCATAAGGATTTTTATTTTTTAACTTTTTGTAATTTTTATTTTTCATCTTATTTTCATTTTTATTTTTTGTGTTCATATTATATCTGTTCCTCGGTAATGGGGTAATTGGATGAGTGTACTGTGTTCAATGACAATAAGACTCCCAAAGTCAAGGACAGTGTGTGGACCCTGTTCTCGAAACCAGATGTGAGCATGGAGTGAAGGTCGGGGCAACAGCAGGAAATCTGGGGTAACCGTCGTTGGCAGGTCGCGGAGATAACAAACAGCCCACGATGTGTTGGATGAGGAGGCAAACGTCCCGCTTAGAAGGCATGTAGGACGATGCTCGTCTGTGTCGTCAAGATGACAGACGGAGCAAAGTGACGACGTAGTCAATCCCATATGACAAAGTCGACGATTGGTCAAGAATTTACCGTCGACGACGACGTACCAGAATCCAGACAAGTTCATTGATTGAAGCGGTGCATGGACGCACCCTGGAGTAGTGGTGTAGTCATTAGACACAACTATGGGCCACCCAAGCACGCATTCGCCCTCCCCCCCCCCACCCCCCACATCCCCTGCCCCTCAACCCAAATTGCTATTAACCACATACTACCATATCAATGTCCTGCAGACCATTTTTCCTCCTTTTTGCTCGTCGTACAACGGGAAATACCTCACGAGGTCGGGCGAAGAGTGCTCTGCATTGAATCATCATAAAAGCCTTCACGATGCATATGTATCCATATGAGTGGTGTCTGTACTTTCGGATATTACTGATACAGACTTCATTTAGTATTGCAGTATGTCATTTTTCGCTCGGTACAACTGTCTATCGTTCTGCAGAATCGTGATGTCAACGTTGTTTATCCTTCGCTACTTGTTCTCGGTATGGAGGATGTTCACAGGTCCAGTGGATGTTTGCACAAAAAGAGGCAGGCTAGTCATCTGTCGTCACAAGCCTTTACAAATGAATGGAAATGACAGACTAGAGAGATGAGAATTCTCAATATCGATTATACAGTCGCATAAACGACAGATACTGCAAATTTCCTATGAAATGACATTACAGTACCATGCACAAAACATTTAAGGATGAAGTTGGTAAAGAAAGAGCAGAAAATTACAGTGATCGACAGACGGGGTTCATTGAACAGTATATCAAGAAGCACTTTGCGTTAAATTTGCAGGCATGAAGTACGTGAAGAAATTGGTGATGGGAATTGTACAATTTCTGAAATCACACGCATTATTTCACTTTCAGTTGCCACAGTTTTCATTGGAAATGTGAAAAGAGTATGGAGTATATATTACTGTAAACTACGTTGGTTAAGTCAAGGGCCATGCCTGGAACTATATTCCGATTTAAAACTCGCTGTTGTTCAATTTCTTAAGGAAAAATAGGTGCAGGAACAAAAATTAGAACATTTGGAATGGATTATAGACGTCACATTTTCTGTGGACTTGGCTGCACACCTCCCATATCTACATCCACATCTACATGGATACTCTGCAAATCATACATAAGTGCCTGGCAGAGGGTTCATCGCACCACCGTCACCATAATTCTCTGTTACTCCAATTTCGAACAGCGTGCGGAAAAAGCGAACACCTACATATTTCCGTGCAAGCTTTGCTTTCCCTTATTTTAGTATGATGATTGTTTCGATCTATGTAGGTCGGCGTCAACAAAATATTTTCGCATTTGGAGGAGAAAGATGATGTTTGAAATTTCGTGAGAAGATTCCGTCTCGTCGAAGGACGCCTTTATTGTAATGAAAATGTTCAAATGTGCGTAAAATCTTATGGGACCTAATTGCTAAGGTCATCAGTCCCTAAGCTTACACACTACTTAACCTAAATTATCCTAAGGACAAACACACACACCCATGCCCGAGGGAGGACCCGAACCTCCGCCGGGAGCAGCGTGTTGTAATGATGTCCACCCCAAAACCCGTATCATGTCAGTGACACTCCCTCCTCTGTTCGAGATAATACAAAACGTGCCGCTTTTATTTGAACTTTCTCGATGTACTGCGTTAATCCTATCTGGTAAGGATCTACGACCACGCAGCCATACTCCAAAAAGAGAACAGACATTCGTAGTGTAGGTAATCTCTTTACAATAAAATGCAGCCTTTCGTTTGCCTTCCCCACAACATTTTCTATGTGTTGTTTCCAATTTAAGTTGTTTGTAATTGTAATTCTTAGATATTTAGTTCAAGTTATGGCCTGCAGATTTGACCGATTTTGTAGTGTAACTGAAGTTTAACGGATTTATTGTAGCATCCATATCGATTATCTCACGCTTTTCATTATTTAGGGTCAATTGCGAATTTTCACACCATACAGACATCTTATCTAAATCATTTTACAGTCGATTTTGATCTTCTGTTGACTTTCCCGAACGACACCACAATCTGCAAGCAATGTAAATGGCTGCTCAGATTGCCTCCTAAATCAATTATATGGATAAGGAACAGCAGAGGGCCTATCTCACTACGTTGAAGAACAACAGAATGAACTTTCGTTTGACTCGAAGACTTTCCGTCCATTACTACGAACTGTGACTTGTCTGATAGGAAATCACGAAACCAGTCTCGTAACTGGGACGATATTCCAAATGCACGAAATTTAGTTTTGAGCTGCTTGTTAAGTATGGTGTCAAAAGCCTTCTGGAAATATAGAGATACGGAATAAATTTGAAACCCCTTGTCAATAGCACTCAGCACTTCGTGTGAGTAAAGAGTTAGTTGTGATTCACATGAAAGATGTTTTCTAAATCCGTGTTGACGTTGTGTGTTGACCTTGTGTCAACAGACCGTTCTCTTCGAGGTAATTGATAATGTTCGAACACAATATATGTTCCAAAACCCTGCTGCATATCGACGTTAATGATATGGGCCTGTAATTTAGTGGATTACTCCTACTACCTATCTTGAATACTGGTGTGACCTGGGCAACTTTCCGGTCTTTGGGTGACGGATCTTGCTTCGATGGAGCGGTTGTATATGATTGTTAGGTACGGGGCTAGAGCATCAGCATAGACTGAAAGGAACCTAATAGGTGTACAATCTGGAACGGAAGACTTGCTTTTATTAAGTGATTTAAGTTGCTTCACTAGCCCGAGGTTATGTACTTCGAAGTTGCTCTTGTTGGCGAAAGTTCGTGATTAGAATTCTGGAATACTTACGTCTTCTTTGACGAAGAAATTTCGGGAGGCTTCTTTTAGTAAGTCTGCTTTAGCAGCGCTGGTCATCGACAGTATCCCCATTGCTATCGCGCAGCGAAGACATTGATGGTACCTTGCCGCTAGCATACTTTACATACGACCAGAATCTCTATGGATTTCCTGCCAGGTTTAGAGATATAGTTTCGTTGTGGTAACTATTATAAGCATCTCGAATTAGGGCTTGCGCTAAATTACGAGCTTCTGTAAAAGACTCCACATCTTGGAGATCTCGCGTACTTTTAAATTTAGCGTGGTTTTTTCGTTGATTCTGCAACCGTGTTCTGACTCGTTTTGTGTACCGTGGGGTGTCAGCTGCATCGTTTGTTAATTTATTTAGTATAAATCTCTCAGCTGCTGTCGGTACTATTTCTTTGAATTGAAGCCACATCTGGTCTACACTTACTTGTTAATTTGGAATGAGTGGAGGTTGTCTCACAGGAAGGCGTCAAGTGAACGTTTATCTGCCTTTTTGAGTAGGTATATTTTTCGATTATTTTGGGAGGATTTAGGGGTCACAACATTCAGTCTTCCTACGACAACCCTGTGTTCACTAATCCAAGTATCCGTTTTAATGTTCGTTATTACCTCAGGATTGTTGCTAAGACATTGCAAGGTGAGAAACAACCACTTTCTGTTTTGGTACGGATGAATTTAAAAAGAAAATAGCGTTACGGAGGGATATATTCTGACAAACAAAGAGTGTTTTAACTGTGTATTGTTTTATCTGTGACATGCTAATGTTCCCTGACACTTTTTGTTACAGTTTGACACAGCATCACTATGCGGCTTTCACTGTTGTAACAAGCAAATACTTTTGATAATGTTACAAGGTAAGTTCCAACATTGAAATAGTGTATGCAGACGCTATGTGAAATCGTATATGTTTGAGGGACCTTACCTCGGGAAGTTAGTTTTTGTAACTTTCAGATCCACGATCTTGGCGTACATGATTCTTCAAAAATAATATAGCTTTCAGATCGCCCCTAACGACTGAAAATGTCAAACATACATGAAATTAGTTTTTTTTTGTGATTTACGTTATTGAGGAATGAGAAATATAACACTAAGTCATGTGCAGCGCGACTGCACCGCCATTTAAATGGGGCGATGTCGGAGTTTCTCCCTCTCCCCTCTCCAAGGGCTCAGACAGTGTGGCGTTACGGTTGGGGAAATGTGCAGCGAGGCTCAGCGCAGTGGCGCTCGTGGAAATACACGACTGGAGAGTCGAAATCTTGGCCGTCCCTGGTTTACGCGCACAGTGTATGCTAGTCTGTTGTATAGAAACGAGGCAGGAAGGAGCAGTCCTGTTTGCGAATAACCTCAACCATTCCTTACCTATCCTACGTGTCAAGTAATGATATACCACTCGTAGCCACGTAACGCGGCGTAAGAACATGGATTGTTAAATAGATACTAACAGACAGAGACGGGAGACGGATGTTGCGCCTTGTCAGTGAGAATAGGTTTCAAACCACACCAGCAATGCTGGTTTAATACAGTTTCACTTCGACCACTTAAAGCGTGATAACTGCAAAGGGAACACCATGCAACGGACATTTAAAGTGTGATACCTTGCAAAGGCCATTGCTTTCCGCAGAACATATAGCAGCATGTCTTCGCTGGCCCAGACAACACGGAACCACCAACTCGGCTGGCTTCATATTTCGTGCTCCAATGAGTCGCGATTTTTCTCCTTTTCAAATGACGCAAGGAGCTGAGGGCACTGATGTCGAACTTAGTTGTTAAACGCACGATGCGAGTGTGCACCGTCCGTCTAGAGAGTTTTGCTATTGATATTATTCCTGGTGTAAAAGCGACGTCAGCGTAGTACGTACGTTTACCGCTCGAACTAACATCTGTAAACAATAGACATGCATTCGAACAGTCAACAGTGTTAGGCAGTAAATGTGCGGTCATAGTGTCTGTCAACGTTACTGAGCCGAAAATCGCAATGTTGCAATGAACTTAACAAATCTAAATCAAGTTTCCAAGGTTTACTTCAGAACGAAAGAGAGAAAAGTGTGCGTGAAGTTCGTCTCGCACACCTTGGTGCAAGAACAACAAATACAACACATGGACACATGCTGCGACTTGATTAAAATGAAAAAAGACAGTTTTTTTTCCGGGAAAAAAGTCATCACGGGTGACGAGACTTGGTGTCGTTAATCAAACCTACCACAAAAAGCAAAGTGCAGGATGCATGTCTGATGGTTCGCCAAGGCCGAAGAAGGTGAGAATGTGACGCACGAGTTGGACAACGTCTCGAAGGACTACTGGCAAAACCCCTGAAGACTATTTACAACATATCTACCGGGAAAGCTTGAAGAGTCACTTTCCCGACAGTTTCATAAGGCTACATGAACGTTCCGAGTGTTGAACTCCAGTGGGGCATGTTAGAACAGCCGAAGCATTAAAACCATCATCTTAACTTTTCTTTAGGTTTTATTAATCCATTTTCCACTGACGATGTAGCATGTACTTCCGGCTGGAGATGTATGTGATGTTTCATAGTATTTTTCGTACAATGACTTCGGTCCATTGACTCAGGTTACCATGAACATAAACCGTGACGTTTATCGCAACGTTCTCAGTGACCTCAGTGTCGTTTCGTCTCCTACATCTTCATGGATGGTACGCTGTGGACACTACAGTCTTCCTTGGCGACATCTACTGTGTACGATTCTAGTTCGAGGAACACTGTGACAACCTACCACATCTCGAGTGGCCGATCTGAATTCCTTGGGAAATATCTGAGATTAACTGGAACAGTGGATGGAACGTAGCAAATAACATATCCCCAACTTGGCAGCTCTAGGCGAACTAGTTGTCAGTCACGGGCTCATTTGGATATGGCAGACCTGACGAAACTTGTCTACGCTGCTCCTCCCCTAGTTGAGGCCATTATCAGGCCTAAAGGGGATACCGGTAGAGGCAAAGGTGGATAAATGGGCCCCTGCTGGTATTATGAGCCCCCTACATATTTGGAAGTACAGGCCACGAATTCTAGCGGAAAGCACATGAACTACTAGAACTAGTTGCCAAACTTCACTGTAGAGTGTGCTGACGTAGTAGCTGTCATGGTTTGTGAGTAGTTGTGCTGTGAATTTTTTCGCTGTCATCAAAAGTTTGAAAGGTTAGTGTTTATTTGAATAAAACTCAAATATCTAACATGTTATTACTAAAACTAAGGTAAGGTACGGATTTGGCTTGTTGTTGGGATGCCGTTTTACATTAATTAACGTCGGTTGCGAACCAAACTAACCGTAGGCAAAATCGTTTTTCCCAAGATGTCGAGGGTGGATACATGGGCCCCTTTTTCTGCTGGTATTGTGGGCCCCGTAAAATCAATCAGATTTTATGGGACCATTTACAAATATTGCTACTCTTTACGTTTCAGATGCCTCGAAGACATCTTGTACCACCAAAAAAATCGAAACGGCAATCGTGGGACAAAGCAAATATGTGAAATGCTATTGCAGCTATTAAAGAGAAAAAAATGGGGTTGAAAAAAGCGGTTAAAGTGTACTCTGTCCCTCGTTCTACACTCCAAAGGCTTTCACGAATCGATACCCCGGTCGAAGAAATAGTTAATATAAAACTGGGCCGTCCACCGGTTTTACCACAGGGACTTGAGGACGAACTGGTTAAATATCTTCTCATTATGGAATCCAAATTCTACAGCCTTACCAGAAATGACGTCAGGCGCATGGCCTACCACCTTTGCACAAGAAATAAAATCCCTCATCCATTTGTAAAGGGCGAAGTTTCTGGTCGAACTTGGTTTGACCATTTTATGTCACGGCACAAAAATATTCTGTCTATTTTGAAGCCTTCCGCAACTTCGATTTCACGTGCTAATGGGTTTAATAAACAAGCTGTCGACAATTTCTTCAGTTTACCTGAGGCTGCGTTCACTAACTACAAATATCCTGCGGACAGAGTTTTTAATGTAGACGAGTCAAAAAATGGCTCTGAGCACTATGGGACTTAACTGCTGAGCTCATCAGTCCCCTAGAGCTTAGAGCTACTTAAACCTAACTAACCTAAAGACATCACACACATCCATGCCCGAGGCAGGATTCGAACCTGCGCCTAGAACCGCTCGACCACCCCGGCCGGCAGACGAGTCGGGTCTCAGTGTCGTTCGGAGAAAAATTTCTCGTGTCATCGGCCTGAGGAGAAAAAGGCAAGTTGATACATTATCTGCAGCTTAAAGAGGATCACTTGAAACGTGTAAAAAGATGCTTATGTGTGTGACTATTGTTAATAGACTAGGCATAGGCTGTGAAAATCATCCCACCAGTAGACTAATTAACAATGTTCAGAGTGAATCTTTCTTTCATTATACACAAAAATCAAATAAAACTGTTTTTTCAAATTTTTGTTTCTTTTTATTTCAAATTAACTTGGGGCTCATATTACCAGCACAAATTCTTGACGCAAAAAAATGAAGACTATCAGGAAAAATAAAATTTTGTTTTAAGTATTAAAAAGTTGAACCAAAATATGTCGTAACTATTTGCAGGACATACTAGAGAAATGTTTTATGTTAATTTGAGGTGATTATACTAAAAATAAAAGGTGTTCTATAAAAAAAATGGGAGCCCATTTATCCACCTTTACCTCTATTAGTGCGATGACTCCTGGTGGAGGAAAACTTTTTATTCGGTGAGCTTGTTTACGAGTGTCCTTCGTTGACAAGGTATGCCTGACACATCCGTACTTTTGCTGGGAAGGGTTTCGACGTTATGTTCCTGGTGCGTGCCTACAGAAAATCCGCCTGCAGAGAGTATGCACAAGCTCACAGGGCAAAAAATTGGTCACCCCAGTCCGCACACGCAGCTGACTCATTAAGACTTTACAGGTGGCGCAATTATCGAGCCTTTCTGAACCATGCGCGCACTATCTCTAATTAAGCATAAGGCAGTTGTGATCAAAGAGAAGTCTACGTTTCAAGCGGTCGTTGTAGCTAAAGATGGTTAAATGTAGGGGCGTGACAGAGTGGGAAAAAGGGGCACTCGTGTTTGAGCGTGCCGGTGCGTGTAGTTGTTGCATCTTTTGGGTTTTTCTCGATGGACTATCCGTCTCTTCAAGCAGTGGTATAACATACTGGCCACGAAACACGACGTCAGAATTGTTACTGGAGAAAGATCCTAACTGAGAGGGACCGGAGATGCGTTTCAGGATTTGTGAAACAAAACTACTTCCAAACCGACAAGAACTGCTGCGGGCATTGAATGAAGGTCCGTCCCAACTTATCAGCGACACAGCTATGCGACGGGAACTGCATAGAGCTAACATTTTGGGTCGGTCACCTCGGAAAAGGCAATTTCTCGCACAGGCATATACATACGATAGCAGAAAGTTTATGGGGCTCGAAGGGTATGTTGACAGGTTTTCTAAGCACTGTCCACACTCCACTGCCATGAAAAATCACCGGACTTCAACCCCACAGAAAATCTATGGGACACGTTAAAACAGCGGGTATAGCGGCGCGCAGAATCCCTGGTATTTGGTGGAATTGTGCGAGCAAATCCTCAGCGAATGGCTTAACCTGAATGCGACGTACCCGAAAACGCTTGTCGACTCACTTTCTAAACGAACCCAGGTGGTTATCAAACCCAGGGACGAAATTACAGGCTATCAAGTGATGCTTGTAATAATTTCTCTAGGGACGACAATCTTTTTGTCCTACAAGTTTACATTTGAGATCAAAGTTCGTCTTCACGTTATTGGTCGAAAAACTGTTTTGTAAGTAATTAACAACCAAGCTTTTTGTTTATATAAGCGACCTTTCGGAAACAGCATGTGATCACTACAGGCATTCGACGCGAATAAAGGAGTTGACAACCGTGCGGGAAGGAGAAGTGGGTAATTTTCTCTCAATGACATTTGCCAAGTCGTTTCGGCAGTAAAGCAAGTAGGAAGTTTCGATCCCCTCTCGTTTGGTTCACTACTGGAACTTAAGGTAGTTTTCTGATCGATGTGCTTCGTTTAGACAAAGTACCTCCATAAATTCTTTATACTACGACAATTTTACACCATTACACATTCATAAATTTTGTGTTCCTCTAAGTAGTTGTTTCCTAGTTTCAGAAAATTACGAAAGCTCTGTTAGGATTTGTTTGCATCGAAAATCGTATGCATTGAATTTTTTTCAGGTTTATCTATACATCATGTGGTGTTTAGTATAAATCGGAATGTCAACCTGTATAGCTATTCGTTTTGCTGCCCAGCTGGGGGAGCCGAGTTAAGTTTGTTATATTTACTGATTGCAAATACAACAGTGCCAGTTGTTGATGATGATGTTAAAATCTTCAGTCTGAGACTTTTGTCATATGGATCTCGACAGTAACTTTTCAGCTGTGCATGATCACCCCATGCCATATCTTCAGCCCACTTATTGTGGACAAGCTTTGAATCCCTTTCAGGACAGACTTCTTCACACTTAAAATTATACCCAGTGTTAATTTTATTTATTTATTTTTATTTACACGTCAAGTTCCGTAGGACCAAATTGAGGAGCAAATCTCCAAGATCATGGAACGTGTCAGCACATGAAATTACAACAAAGAAGTAATAACAGATAAAAATAAATGTTCATGAACCTGAAAAAAGTCAGTCCATAAGTTTAAGCAAACGCTATCAGCAATACAATAAGAATCAGCTTAATTTTTCAAGGAACTCCTCGACGGAATAGGAGGAGTGACCCATGAGGAAACTGTTCAGTTTCGATTTGAAAGCGCGTGGATTACTGCTAAGATTTTTGAATTCGAGTGGTAGCTCATTGAAAATGGATGCAGCAGTATACTGCTCACCTTTTTACACAAGAGTGAAGGAAGTCCGATCCAAATGCAGGTTTGATTTCTGCCGAGTATTAACCGAGTGAAAGCTGCTTATTCTTGGGAATTAACTAAAATTGGTAATAAGAAACGACAATAAGGAATATACATATTGAGAGGCCAACGTCAAAATATCCAGACTCGTGAATGGAGGTCGATTCCTCATATCAGGAAAATCTTTCCTTGCTCTGCTATTCCATAATTTGGACTCTCTTCAATTTGGTCGTCATCAGTTAATTTCCTACTGCATTCGTAGGACTCGTCCACTACTTTCAGTGTTTAATTTCCTAATGTAATTGCGCTATTAACTTCTGGCTTCGTTTGACTACATTAAATTCTTTTAATAAAATTCTTCTTGCGGTCTTCCCGCATTGTGAGATGAAAAGACTGAGTGAAGAATCGTGTCACCTCGAGTATGAAAAAGAGAGAGAACTTCCTTTTGCTCTTGGGCAGGTAGCATTTTTCATCTCACAGAGGTCGGCCGCAGGGCAGCGGATATACTCTCACTCACTCATAAAAGTGGCACGCACTGGGATGCCAGCCACTCACCGTCGGCAAACAACCCACGTCAACCAGCGAATGATCAGAGATAACCAGCCAATGTAGACAGCCAGTGGGTGAAGATGCATGAATACGTCTACGCGAAGGAATACTTCGGAAATTAGTGGTGTGCAACATCGGCCAGACAATCTACTTTCTTCGGTATAGAGCCCTGTTTCATTGCGTAGTCTCTCCTCTTTCGTACCTCAAGAGACACCTTCGTTTCTTAATTCTGTTATTTGAATGGCGGGCGCTGTTATCGGACGTTCAACTATCTAAATTACCCCCAGTTAATCAGCAGTACTCGACACCTGTTCATCAGGATATACTTGAGCATCTAACAAAGAGAATTGTATCTAGCAACGTCCCAAGCAGCACACAGCTTATAAAAGAGAATTATAATCCGGGCGATTTCCGTAGGCATTCCTAAACGTACTGAGAATCTCAAAAACACAAAGCCACTTCCTCTCATCGTTTTCTATCTTGGTGAAAGGGGTCCGTTACATTTCGAGCCCAATAAGACTAATGACAGTGGAGTAGAAAGCGATTTCTAGCTGCTAGCATCTTCTTATAACCATCCAGGGGATCTTAATAGGTAGCTCTACTCTTTGTAGCCTTCTACCACACTGCACACTGCTAAGAGTTTATACTGGTTACTGACCTTACTCAGGCATTCATAATGAAATGTTTTACATCCGTTACTCTTATACCGCCGCTCACCGTACGTCTAACACTCGCACTGCACCAACACTAAAAGAATAGATGAAGCCCTAGTTAAATTGTTAATAAATACATTAAGACGCGCAACGGACAAAAAATTTCGGTTTCTGTACGAGCATGCAGTAGCAACCATCGCTCTACGGAATAGTTTCTCATACTAAGAGGCAACACTTCACACAGGTTCTCTTGCTATCGTAGGGGTCTCTCGCGAAATGTACTCTCAAAATTATTTAACACATATAGTAATAGCAGTAAGCGTGGAAACGGTGAGAAGGGATCGGTTGCAACAAATGAATCTTTACTACATCGATCTTCTTTTCATCGAAGGAAATCATTACAATATATTTAAACAGAAGTTCATTAAGTTTCCTTACATAATGAAGCGCATATGTAATTAGCTAACTGATCACGGAGAATCGAGGAATTGATGCTATGGAAGTTGACAAAATGTAATAAGACTGGATCATTACATACAATCAATCACATGAAGGGAGAAGAGGAAGCCTGAGTGCACCAGACCTGACAAAACCCAATTATTTCAATAGAAATCTGACCTAGGTGACTATTATCACACACAAAGGGATTCGTTATCTTCAGGATAATTAGTACGATTGAATTATAGAAGAGGCCATCGTTAGAAAAAGCTACTCCCCGAAACAAAGGACGTCAGTTCTAATAAAATCTGTACAGAACCGTAATGGTGGGTGTAGAGATTCTTTACACTCAGCAAGGTGTGCACTCTCTGAACGAAGGGATCCCTAAACGTAAAACTCACATTCGAAAACACGTGATGGCCAGTCCAGAACAGCGGATAGGTTCAAATTACCGAACGAATGACACGGTATAAGAAACCAACAGACCACAATCAGGCATACGAGTAATAAGGGAAAATCCCTGAAGGCGATTAAATAAGAGAAGAATGAATATAATTTAGACTGCAAGAAAACATTAAGGCGGTGGGCAATCGCTCCTGATGCACGAAATTCCGCTACACCGAATATTCATTCACGATGCGTAACACGGAAAATTAACACTCCACGCAGACACTAGTACTGAGCAATCATATCGAAACTTGAGATACTAAATTGAGCAACAGCTAGCATGCTAACGCAATGCCCAGTAACAGATAGAAGGACTAAAGACAAAACACAGATGCAAGATCACACGTTATGTGGCAATTTTAATTAAATGGAAAACGCAATACCCACTAAGAACATTAAAATGTAGTGGTTCGACATGAAATCGGTGATTCTTTCATCTCCACCGTCTTCCTGGCCCACACAAAGTAATCTAACATGACTGAATCATCTTACATTTGCACACATGGAGAACTGCCGCAAGAGTGCCTCAAAAAGCTAGCTTCCAGTCACCTGTTGGAAGCGGAGCTTTGTTTTTTTTTATGGAATGGGAAGAGCAGTGTTCGGATAGGCAACAGAGTGAATCGAAAATAGCGGGAAAGCTCCGAATTTTCAGTATGATGGGTCAGAAGACATCTAAGTAAAGGAAATAGGTAGATGGGTATTGCTACTCTCTGAAGCAAGACACTTGTTTGATCAACCCAACTTCATTTGTAAACCACCGATCCAGGCACCCAAATGGTACAGATATTTCGTTTGTGGTATGGGACAGCAAAATGGGTTGCTGATGTCAGATGAAATAAAACAGAACCTCTCTATTATATCTTCTTCCCCAAGCTGAACGAGACACAAAAGACAAATATGATTAACGTAAACGCGTTTACAGATAAACCTGATATCAAAAGTGGGGCCACGAAATAGACGAAATGAAATAATTTTGCTACTGTGGAAAGAACATAATGCAAAGCGGACAACGCAAGGAAGACAAAACGGAGATTAGCACAGTCAAAGAGGGAATTCCTGAAAAAATGTCTAGTAATATCGAACATCAGCCGTAATCGGAAGAAGATATTTCCAATAACTGTATGGCAATGAATCATGGACTGTGGAGAAACCGGAAAAGAAGAGAATCGATACTTCTGAGATTTAGTGTAGGAGGATGCTGAAAATTAGGTTGACTTACTAGAAAAACAATGCGGACATTCCTGCAGAATCGGGGAGAAGTATAACATGTGGAAAGCATTCACACTGCTGGACAGCGGTATGGGATATGTGCTACTCATCTGGTATCTCAAGTTTCCATACACAAAAGTAGGAGATGTTACGCTACCGTTGCGCTACTGTTATTTTGTTGTCACTATAAAACTGTAACCAACATGCAACCCCATCAAGAATGTACAATAAAATGAAAAACACGATATGTTATAAATCATAAAACTAATGAAAGTAGCCCAAACTCAAAAATTTACTGTTACAGAAATAAAACGAGATCCACAAAGATTTCCCATAGATGTTAAAACAGAACAAAAAATTTGATTTTGCAGAAAGATTCTTAAAAGACCAAATTCAATTCACCAACACGGAAAGGTGATAATAGGAGTTTCCAAGCCCGGCAAGACTGTATAAAGCGTTATCCAACAAAACACCCCTGCGTTGCTCAAATAATGACGTGTAGTAAAGAATTAGGTATTAAAGAAGGGTGGGCCTTGTGAAACCAGGACAACATGTTAGTGGAAGTACTTAACTGTTGCCGGCCGGAGTGGCCGTGGGATTCTAGGCGCTACAGTCTGGAATCGAGCGACCGTCACGGTCGCACGGTCACAGGTTCGAATGCTGCCTCGGGCATGGATGTGTGTGATGTCCTTAGGTTGGTTAGGTTTAATTAGTTATAAGTTCTAGACGACTGATGACCTCAGAAGTTAAGTAGCATAGTGCTCAGAGCCATTTGAACCATTTGAACTTAACTGTGTACCAATATCTGTTATTAGTAGCTGTGTGGACAGAATGAGCAAGAAATGTAAATGTAATAGAAAGAAGAAGCCAAGTAAACAATCAAAGGAAATCGTTAGCAGATCAACGAACCAATTTCTGAGACATATAGTACACCATCAGGGAATAAAGAACTTGCTTCGAAAGAAGTATTGCAGAGTCAGATTTGTATAGGCTGGTAGCTACTGGTAAAGATTAAGAGATCGGAACACTTTAACAAAATAATGACGGTAGCATGAGAGTCTCCTAAAGAGTAATGGCCGAAGAAAGCGGTATTAATCACTATCCCCAAGCGCTGTCTATGGAGAGAAAGAAAACAAACAAAAAGATGGCGAAAATTATGCGGCATCGTGATAAATTCCAGCTGACGGTTTTTAAACGTCGTCAACAAGTTAGAAAGTGATGGGCGCTCATTAACATAGGGAGACTGGAAGAGATACTATCGGATTACGTTACTTCAGTTTCCATTCAGTTGCTGTAGCTTGGAAAACACCGAGATTAATAGGTATGACGGCATACTGCTGCCTAACAAGCAACACATGGCGAGAATAGCACGTGTTACACCATCACTTCCTTCGGATCGTCTTTTTTTCTTCATTTATTAAAAGAGACAGGCAACAGAATGAAATCTGAATAGCACTCTAGTAGAAAAACTGATGCTGATGGCAATACTAATACATACAAACGTGTAATAAATATTTTGCCAATATTGAGCAACCGAGTTCTTGTGTTTTTCTCAGGGACACACAGGAGTGGAGTAAATACTGGGGGAAATAAAAGAAAACGCAATATATGTTTGTTTTCGTGCCAGCGTATTTTTCAACAAGGAGAAGCAAGCAGGTGTTGCCAAACAAACAAGACAAGAATTCGCATTCTTCCACACAACAATTCAAAGGAACAGGTGACACAGGTACAGGTGACAGGTACTTCTGTAAATATGTAAACAATCTGTCCTCTTCTAATAGGTTTGCTGGCCGGAGAAATAGTTGGCAAACAAAAACACTAACTACTTCATTGTCAGTATCTGGCCGCAACGGAAATCCATTAACATTTTATTCCTGAGCTAATCGATGGTGTGTAAGTTTGTCGAAGGTAACTGGTAATTGATAGTAAGAGAGAGAGAGAGAGAGAGAGAGAGAGAGAGAGACAGACAGACAGAGAGGGAAAGGGAAGCATAGAATTAAGAATCAATGACTAAAACATCATCTCTAGTTGAAAGGAGTTTAATACTGAAGGCTAAAATGTGTTGAAAGAATCTATAATGATAACAGCAGGGATATCGTATCTTTAATCGTATGCGAAGATAAGTACTGCGTTTTTTATGTGATTAATGAACGACGTTGATATCCCATTCCCTGAGGCACTTCGTTAGCTATGTAAATTACTCATGCGATGAGTGTGAATATAATTAAAATCTATATTCACACAGACAACATATATTTTCCATTTCATTCGTTAACTTTTCTCCATAGGGCTGTTTGTGGATGTGCACCATGCGGAAAGTGAATTATAATTATATAAAGTATTGTTGTACCTAACTGTATGTCGTGTATCCACGAAACTTACCTGCACGATACCCCAGGGGCAGATTTATTACTAGGTAACCTCAATCGACGTGTGGTAATGCGGTGTACATTTACATTGTGAGAATCTACTTTAAGGGAATCGAATAGATCAGTGTTTCCAGCTCCCATTGTACATTCTACACAACAACACAGCCCCCCCCCCCCCCCCCCAAGGCTTCCCAGCATGTTGAAATATAACTACACATCGTGGATCGTGGTTAGTTATTCAGGAAGGTGCTGCAAACGAAGTAGGTAAGTGAACAGGAAACTTCTCTGTAACGCGAACAGAATATACAAAACTAAGTTTCCCTGTTGCCGCTAAATTAAAATTACAGTCAGAACATATTATTTGTTTTGACACACTGAAATGGACAATGACTTTTAGTTCGATGGCCATGCAAAATTATGGGGTCGTTCTTTGGGCGATTAAGATACGTATTTTGGAAATTACTGGGGAAGACAAGAAAATAAATGAATCCGTGAACCGGCCGGCAAGCATGGAAATGAAATGTAGATCTGCAGGTCGTGTAGCCTGACTAGTCGATGGTACCTTGTCTAAGGCAGTTCCTTGCCGTATTTCGTGAAATAAAAAACGCGACAGAGGCGATGTCTAATTGAAAGGGAATATATCATACTACGTGGCATGCAATAACTACATTAAGGCGAAGAGGAAACACTGTATTGCATGGAAAAATGTGGATAAGCTCAGCACTGGATGATGATTATTTCTTTTCTTTCTTCTCGAATACGCCAACTAAGGACTAAGGGCCAATTTCAATTCTTATTACGTATTCTCTGCTTTTCTTTGAGTATTCTTTCATCTGTTTACTATGTTTTTCTTCCTGTGTTCTAATCACTTCAGATCACTATTTTTCACTCTCCTGCTTAGGACTCCTTCCACATTCAATACTCTTTCCCCAAACAATTCTCTGATTTTTGTTTCTAATGCTTTTTATACATTTTTTTTACAAATCTTATGTTACTTCTTAACTCCAACTCGTCTTTTTATATCCACATATTTGGCAATGTTTTCGATTAAGCTATTGTCTTGCGACGATATAACTATTCACACAACAACAGTATTATTTTCCTCATTACATCTGATATGTTTTCTATGTTTAGATAAATTTCATGATTAGTATGCAATATCCAAACTTTCTTATCTTTCGTAGGCCTAATATTTTCCTAATGATTCGCCTTCCTAGTATGTCAAATTTGTGTAAGGTACAGTTGAATGCTAGAATTATCTTGCGCAAAGACATTCTGCCTTCACAACGATACTGCAACGCCTTATTTTTGTGTATTTATATGGACAATTTTCGTTGTAATAGTTTCTTTGTTATACCATTTAGCTTTCCCATTTTATGTATCCTATTATTTCTAGCAGCTTACTCCAAGCTATTTTCGTGTCTTATAATTCCAAGATATTTAAATTTTTTAACCTTTTCATTCTGCCCTATAGCTGTTTTAGAAATTTCGGTTTAACTTTAATGTTCGTAAAAAAATTAACTTTCTTCTGTAGAAATTCTTAAGCCAGTCCTACAGGCTATTTCTTCTAAAAGAATAAATTGTGTTGCAGCAGATGACATATTTTATGCAAAGTCATCAGCAAATACGAGCGAGTTTATTTCAGTATTTTTGTTTCCTCTTCCCAAACATATTGATGAATCATATATACACTCTACTTTTTCGTTGCATATTCTCACTGTGTTTTCTAGAACACAGTTAAAAATAATTCGGTAAAGGTCATCACCTTGCCGTAGACCTGTCTTTGCTTCGAAGGGCGGAGATATTTCTACCATAAATTTGATCTTAGATACATTTCTACGACTAATAAACTCATCAGAAGACCAAAACAAACCGCAAAATGATTTACAAAAGATATCTGAATGGTGCGAAAAGTGGCAGTTGACCCTAAATAACGAAAAGTGTAAGGTCATCCACATGAGTGCAGAAGGAACTCAAACTTCGGTTACACGATAAATAAGTATAATCTAATAGCTGTAAATTCAACTAAATACCTAGGTATTACAGTAACGAACAAATAAAATTGGAAGGAACACAGAAAATGCTGTGGGGAAGGCTAACCAACGACTGCGTTTTATTGGCAGGATACTTAGAAAATGTAACAGACATACTGAGGAGACTGCCTACACTACGCTTGTCCGTCCTCTTTTAGAATACTGCTGCACGGTGTGGGATCCTTACCAGATAGGGCTGACGGAGTGCATCGAAAAATTTCAAAGAAAGGCAGCACTCTTTGTATTATCGCGAAATATGAAGAGAGTGTCACAGAAATAATACAGGATTTGGGCTGGACATCATTAACAGACAGGCGTTTTTCGTTGCGACGGAATCTTCTCACGAAATTCCAATCACCAACTTTCTCCTACGAATGCGAAAATATTTTGTTGACACTGACCTACATAGGGAGGAACGATCACCAAGGTAAAATAAGGGAAATCAGAGCTCGTACGGAAAGACACAGGTGTTCATTCTTTCCGCGTGCTATACAAGATTGGAAAATTAGAGAATTGTGAATGTGGTTAGATGAAACCTCTACCACGCACTTAAATGTGATTTGGAGAGTATCCATGTAGATGTAGATGTACGTGGTACGTTTGCTAATTTAGATTTGAGACCAAATTCTTGGATTATTATTATTATTATTATTATTACCATACGACTTATTAATCTGAAGTAAAGGGGACCAACATCGGAATCCTTACTTTCTACACATTCATGGGCGACCTTATCATGTTTAATGATGTGTTGCCACAGTCAGAATGAGAGTTCCACATTCTAGATGAGTATCGCAGTTTTGGCAAACCTACAAATAGTCTCTCCCAAACATCCCATTAGCAATTGGAACCATTTTCGGGGTGCAGAACCTGACATTTAGAAACGAATTCCCTAAGTAGATCTAAATTCTGACTCAAGCAGATCGATGATCTACTTCACACCACTTCTCTTGCATATTTTTGATTATGTTAGACTGGTAAATTGGTACACTGACATATCGTCTCACTGTATTCATGTTGTTCTAAAAATTTCTTTGCCCTCCATTCTTACTTTTCCTTCCACTTTCCTTTCTCTGCATCTCACCCTTCTTTCCTCTGCCACGCATACTTCCTGTCCCTGCCTCTCACTCCCCTTCCTTTCCCTCTCCCCCTTCCCTTTTTTTACAGCATTACCTTCTATCTTCGTGCCTTTCACTCTTCATTCATTCCTTCCTTTCTATTTTCGTGCTCCTTCGTTTGATTCTTCCTTCTTTCTCTGTCTTTGTTCTGACACACCATACAATCAAAATTGTTGATTGGCTCTAGACCTACTACTACGCTACTGGCCATGAAAATTGCTACACCACGAAGATGACGTGCTACAGGCGCGAAATTTAACTGACAGGAAGGAGATGCTGTGACATGCAAATGATTAGCTTTTGACAAGCTTCACACAAGTTTGGCGCAGGTGGCGACATGAGGTGGCATGAGGAAAGTTTCCAACCGATTTCTCATACACAAACAGCAGTTGACCGATGTTGCCTTGTTATAGGTTCTTGTGATGCCTCGTGTAAGGAGGAGAAATGCGTATCATCACGTTTCCGACATTGATAAAGGATGTATTGTAGCCTATGGCGATTACGGTTTATCGAATAGCGACACTGCAGCGCGCATTGGTCGAGATCCAATGACTTAACAGAATATGGAATCTGTGGGTTCAGGAGGGTAATGCGGAACGCCATGCTGGATCCCAACGGCCTCGTATCACTAGCAGTCGAGATGACAGGCATCTTATCCGCATTGCTGTAACGGATCGTGCAGCCACGTCTCGATCTCTGAGTCAACAGATAGGGACGCTTGCAAGACAACAACCATCTGCAGGAACAGTTCGATGACGTTTGCAGCAGCGTGGACTATCAGCTCGGAGACCACGGCTGCTGTTACCCTTGACGTTGTATCACAGACAGGAGCGCCTGCGATGGTGTACTCAACGACGAACCTGGGTGCACGAATGGCTAAACCTCATTTTTTTCGGATGAATCGAGGTTCTGTTTACAGCATCGTGATGGTCGCATTCGTGTTTGGCGACATCGTGGTCAACGCACATTGGAAGCGTGTGTTCGTCATCGCCATACTGGCGTATCACCCGGCGTAATAGTATAGGGTGCCATTGGTTACACATCTCGGTCACCTCTTGTTCGCACTGACTGCACTTTGAACAGAGTACGTTACATTTCAGATGTGTTACGGTCCGTGGCTGTACCCTTCATTCGACCCCTGCGAAACCCTACATTTCAGCAGGATAACGCGCGACCGCATCTTGCAGGTCCTGTACGGGCCTTTCTGGATACAGAAAATGTTTGACTGCTGCCCTAGCCAGCACATTCTCCAGATCTCTCACCAACTGGAAATGTCTGGTCAATGGTGACCGAGCAACTGTCTCGTCACAATACGCCAGTCACTACTGTTGATTAACTGTGGTATCGTGTTGAAGCTGCATGGGCAGCTGTACCTGTGCACGCCATCCAAGCTCTGTTTGACTCAATGCCCAGGCGTATCAAGGACGTTATTACGGCCAGAGGTGGTTGTTCTGGGTACTGATTTCTCAGGATCTGTGCACCCAAATTGCGTGAAAATGTAATCAAATGTCAGTTCTAGTATAATATATTTGTCCAATGAATACCCGTTCATCATCTTCATTTCGTCTTGGTGTAACAATTTTAATGGCCAGTAGTGTAGTTGTGGTTTTAACAAAACAACTGTCTCACTTTGTAATCCCTCAATTAATTTCTAAGAAGCGACAAAATTTCACAGACACAAAGTACAATTAGCACCTTTAAATACAAGTATTTCCTTTACTCTGTGAGGGATGAACGAAACCCTTCGCTCCCTGGGCAGCTGTGCTGGCGGTTCCGTGGCGTGGCCCCGCGCCTTGTACCTGTTTTGACAAAAGTTCGAACAGCAGTCGAGTCTGGCCCGTCCCGTGCCGTCGACGCCTTCGCTTCGGTCACGGTTCATTGTTTATTCATCGAGCTCTTTGCCAGTGGCGCCACGTTCGTCCTAATTGCGAGGACCAAGTCGGCGGGCGCCGACCATCTAAATAGAAATGAAACGAATTTAGCGTTCGAAATTTGCATAACGAAGTAATGCCGCAGGCAAAGGGACCATTTTGTTTCAGCCATGCGACAGCGGCACCCAGTACGCCCGCGCTATGGAATCTTAGTCCACGCGCTCACACACACACACACACACACACACACACACACACACACACACACGAGAGAGAGAGAGAGCACTTACAGTTTAAAATTTCGCGCACCTCCGAAATAATAGAGAGAAATTTGTCAGTAAAACTGTATGCTGAAGAATAGAAAGAAAACTGAACACGTAGTGGATGAAGATCATTTTCGTTTCAGGAAAGGTGTTAGAGGGACAAATCGGACATTGATGTTGCTAACAGAAGCCAGAATGAAGAGAAATTAAGAAACCGTGTACAGTTGGACGTGGAATAAGATGTTCCTAATCCTTGGAAAATTATGGCTAACGCAAGGAGGTAGACGAGTTTATAATAGGAGTATCTACAAAACTCAGGTCGGAGAGAGAATAGTTCAACGTCGAGGAAAGCAAGTAACTGGTAAGAGATATAAGGCGTTGTTACAGCATAGCACCACTCTTGATTTGTATTTGCGTCGTGAAGCAATGAAGGTTGTGAAAGGATATGTTGGGACACGAATCAAAGGGCAAGTCAACCTGATACCATCCTATAACTTCATAAACTACGTAATCGTTCAAGCCAGATTCAAGGGAAATTCTAAGACTTGTTAAAGAAATGGGTGGCGTTTTTAATAGTGTGCCAAACGCCTCTCCACTCATAATTATTTAAATAACCGAACTCCCTCGTATAAAACAGCTTCAAACATCACATTACTTTACATTGATTATGTGTTAAGTTTTTTATGTTAAGCGTTTAAAATCTTTATGCTTGAAGAAACAAAACAATAATTGTGTTACTTTTATTAGTTCGCTTTATTCACCCATAGCTTAATGAAAATATTTAGAAAAAGGTTTGAAAGTATGTTTGAAGTTTGTTGCAAGCCGCCAAGTGCTCTCAGTATCAAACACAGGATGATTATATTTAGCTACTTTCCGCTCTGTTTTAAGAAAAGCAAGTTTTTCACACATCACATTGTTTATGACGTCATATATCCATAACTGCGCACCTTATAACGATATAGTTTTGCAGGTACATTCAATTGTGTAACTCAAAATGGTACTGAAATGTAGTTGTTCGTAACTGAGACAGTGTGGCAGAAGCCGTACTGGTTTCTGTAATACGAACCGTCGACGTGACGTTTCCTGCCATTTTACTGTAAGGAATTGTATCCAAAGGACGTGTTTATGATGTATCAGCACTGAGCCATAGCCGTGAAATAGTGTATTTTCATTGCACACCATGTTCTATTACAAAATCTAGCGATAAAGCTGTATTACAGTATCGTATGCGTTCGGTTCCGTCAGTCACACAGAGAACAATCTTGCACCACATCGGTTCACATTTCGCACGTTGCGAAGATTCAGCATGAGTTATCCTGTGTTTACCGCACATGAATGCTCCAAAATCTTGACTTCCACTTTATTCTCTCATCGATCTCGGCTACGTTTACGTTCGCGTCAGGTATGTACAATGCTAGAGGAAGCCATGACGCGCAACTTAAATCAAGGAACATTGCGCAACGACCACATTATCACACCCTTGTAATGTGTGAAAGGAAACTGGCCCAATTTTTTGAAAGGAACCATTCCGGTTACTGCTGTGACACCATTCGCGCGTTAACACAGGCCGCTTTATTCACACAAAAATCTTGTAATCAACATATGCAGCTGAATGTGTTAATTCCGTCTTCTTAGACTTCTGAAAGGCGTCCGACACCCTACATCGCCGTCTTCTACTGAGCAAGAGACGACCGTAGACAGTTACTGCGCAAATACGAGATTTGCTCGAGGAACAGATGACTAATAACATCCATTATGCTGCATTGGATGGCGAATGTCGTATAGAAATTAAGGCAGCATAGTGTATGCCCCATCCTCTGATCCTATGCATGATCCATTTATCAGATAGGATAAGCAGCACCATAAGAATATTTGGTGATGGTGCTGTTGTTCACAGGAAAAAAATCATCGTTAGACGATCGTTAGTAAATGCAGAGCAGCTCTTTTTAAATGTAGATCAGTATTATGCCTATAGAAAATAGAAAGTACCAGAGAGTATACTACTACACGAAATAAGCTAAACACCTTGAGAAATTCGGATCATATATTTAGAGGTAAAACTAAGAAGCTATATGGAACCATGTAAAATCCTAATTAGAGAAGAAAATAGAAAGAATTGTATATGTTGGAAGGCTTCTGGGAAAGTGCAAAGCACCCGTAAAGAAAATCACATACAAGACGCTAGTCGAATACTACGTTTAAACCACTCTTCCTATAAATTACTCTCAGGCATTTTCTCTGAGAGTAAGATCAGGTGATTTAGCGGACCTGTCGAAGAGCAGTTGGGGTTCCTGACTGTCCATCAAAAGATAAACGAAGGTCAGCAGCTTCTTGGACGCGGTTGTTTTCGCGCTCGAAGTATCCATAGCACTCTCTTGATGGAGATGTAGAGCAACTGGCAATATTTGATTTCCGAGAATGATTAAAAAGCCGTCTTGGTTCATGCTGTCATTGACTTGAATGAGAGGCTCAACTCACCGTAACAATAACACTCCGCTGATTGTACTACATTCCCTACCCACTTAGAACTCAACGAGTTATTGGGCCATTTGTGCCCTAGTCGCCTTGCACACTTTGTACAGTGGTAAACTACAGTTCACCGTACCACACTACACGATTCCAGTCAGTTACGTCCCAGTATTTGGATAGTCTGGCCCACAGACGACGTCCAGCTGCAAATGCAGTTGTGAATGTAGCCTCTTGTGGGATACCAGAACCCGTATGTCCAACACATGCAATACCTTTCACTGTGATATCTTGGAAAATGGTTGCGGTGGACCTGCATGGACTGACAGTAGCGTTTCCGGACGGGTTTAAACATGAACAAGGCGTGACATTCTCGCTCATCTCCCTTCTCATCAGTAAAGTAAGACACTGAAGGAAAGAAATAATGATGTGTAATAATATCTAGATAGATGGAAAATTTTACTACGGTAAGCACCGAGTGAGGTGGCGCAGTGGTTAACACACTGGCTCGCATTCGGGAAGAGACGGTTCAAACCCACGTCCTGCCATCCTGATTTAGGTTTTCCGTGATTTCCATAAATCACATCAGGCAAATGCCGGGATGGTTCTTTGAAAAGGCACGGCCGACTTTCTTCCCCACCTTTCCCTAACCCGATGAGACCGAGGACCTCGCTGTTTGGTCCCCTCCCCCGAATCAACCAACCAACTGCAGTAAGTTTGTTGAAAACAGGATCGCTACGCGAATGGAAAATCACGAGATATTTGTGGTTTAATTCAAACTGCCTATATGAATTCACACGAGCCAGAGATGAGCGCGAACCACCATTACCAAGTAGCAGGGTGATGTTAACAACAAGAATGGAGGTCACCATTGATGTGGATTCAGCCAACGCCGTCGGTAATGTTCGAATGGTGGCGTAGTTATGCTAACTGTGTCCTAAGAAAAAATACTGCGTAGTTTGCAGAATCAGACATCCTTTCGGTACGTACTGTTAGAAGAGTCCAAGGGAGTGTAGAAGGACAGAACAAAACGAGTGCGTGATAAAGATGTAGAATTTTGGAGCACGTATTATGTTCGAGTATAATGACTTTTCTGGAGACTAGAAATCTACTCTGTAGAAATCAGCATGGTTTCGAAAAAGACGGAAGACAGTCGTGTGAAACCCAGCTCGCGCTATTCGTCCACGAGACTCAGAGGGCCATAGACACGGGTTCACAGGTAGATGCCGTGTTTCTTGACTTCCGCAAGGCGTTCGATACAGTTCCCCACAGTCGTTTAAGTAAGAGCATATGGAATATCAGATCAATTGTGTGATTGGATTGAAGAGTTCCTAGATAACTGTACGCAGCATGTCACTTTCAATGGAGAGAAGAAGTGTTCCGAAGTAAGAGTGATTTCAGGTGTGCCGCATCTGAGTGTCATAGGACCGTTGCTATTCACAATATACATAAATGACCTTGTGGATGACATCGGAAGTTCACTGAGGCTTTTTGCAGATGATGCTGTGGTGTATCAAGAGGTTGTAACAATGGAAAACTGTACTGAAATGCAGGAGGATCTGCAGCGAATTGGCGCATGGTGCAGGGAATGGAAATTGAATCTTAATGTAGACAAGTGTAATGTGCTGCGAATACATAGAAAGATAGATCCCTTATCATTTAGCTACAAAATAGCAGGTCAGCAACTGGAAGCAGTTAATTCCGTAAATTATCTGGGAGTGCGCATTAGGAGTGATTTAAAATGGAATGATCGTATAAAGTAGATCGTCGGTAAAACAGATGCCAGACTGAGATTCATTGTAAGAATCCTAAGAAAATGCAATCCGAAAACAAAGGAAGTAGGTTACAGTACGCTTGTTCGTCCACTGCTTGAATACTGCTCAGCACTGTGGGATCCGTACCAGATAGGGTTGATAGAAGAGATAGAGAAGATCCAACGGAGAGCAGCGCGCTTCGTTACAGGATCATTTAGCAATCGCGAAAGCGTTACGGAGATGATAGATAAACTCCAGTGGAAGACTCTGCAAAAGAGACGCTCAGTAGCTCGGTACGGGCTTTTGTTAAAGTTTCGAGAACATGCCTTCACCGAAGAGTCAAGCAGTATATTGCTCCCTCCTACGTATATCTCGTGAAGAGGCCATGAGGATAAAATCAGAGAGATTAGAGGCCACACAGAAGCATACCGACAACCCTTCTTTCCACGAACAATACGAGACTGGAATAGAAGGGAGAACCGACAGAGGTACTCAGGGTACCCTCCGCCACACACCGTCAGGTGGCTTGCGGAGTATGTATGTAGATGTAGAAAGTTACGCACAGTCATCATTAACGTGTAGGTGAAATGCTATGTCATAATTTAGAGCGTGTCTCACATGGAGCAATCGATGTAAGTTATCTGATACTAAAAGCATTGAAGTGGATGGTCTGACGACATGACACCCAGCCTGGGTAATGGTAGGGGTTGAGGCGCCACTGCTATGGAGAACGAGGGGGGGGGGGGGGGAGAGTTGGAGCCTGTATTAAGTCAACAATTTCTCAGCAAGATATGAACTTTTTTCGTTAGCCAAAGTATATTTTCATTTGTCAAAACTTGCGCGGAATCAGACGATTCCACACAGTAAGGAAAGCTTATGACAAGCGCATCGCCAGCACTGCTATTCGTGTCGAAAAGTTGGATCCTTTGACTGTTCCAGTGTTCATCAAATCAGTGTTGTGGTTTTAGCGTCGCTGATAACCATTGGTTGCGACACGGAGATTATTTTACAGTTGAGGTTTTGAGATGATATTGGGTTATTAAGTGACAGAAGTTCCTAAAGTATGCTGGCATTTTGGTAGAAAGTCCAGCATGACAGGTAGCAACAATGTGCCTCAAAGCATAGTAGAGCTGTGATAGGTCAGCCGTTTAAGATCGTGTGGAAGGAACTTTCTCTTGAGTATCAGTATTGTGGTGTCACGAATGGGAAGTTACCACCCCGTGAGCTCCGTGCATTGTGATCAAAGCTTTCGTAACTTCGTGCAACTGCTTTAACAAATGCACGTCTCATAAACTGGAGAACATTAAGCCGTGGCGATATACCACGAGTCCACAAAGTCTCTCCGCAGCGGCGAGCTTTGCGTGTCTCGCCTTGCGGGCCCGTAAGGTCATGTCGCTGTATAAGTTAAGGGCCGGGATTCACTGATACTGGCTGCAGTTATGTTGGCTAATAGGATCCAGCTCTATTATAACTAAAATAAAGATATTAATTAATTATATTGCAAATGCCGTGCGGCTAGGATCTCCCGCCGGGTAGACCGTTCGCCTGGTGCCAGTCTTTCGAGTTGTCGCCACTTCGGCGACTTTCGTGTCGATGGGGATAAAATGATGATGATGAGGACAACAGAACAGCCAGTCCCTGAGCGGAGAAAATCTCCGACCCAGCTAGGAATCGAACCCGGGCCGTTAGGTATAACATTCCGTCGCGCTGACCACTCAGCAACCACGGGCAGAAATTAATTATACTGAATACAATTAGATGTACTGTACTCAACAGAATCACAGTCGCTGTTGGAAATGTTTTCCTCTTTCTTGAAAGCATAGCGCAACTCGTTTACGTTTATTTGCGAACAGCTTTACTAATGTTCCACTTGTAACCGAATGCAGGTGATCAGTTACCACCGTCTTCAGTTCTCTATCGTCTTTGGGTTATTTTGATACACAAATGTTTTAGCCAAACCCCGAAGCAAATAGTCGGGCGGAGACGGATCCGGTGAGGTGGCCAGAGATCTTTCGTAGTTATTCTGTCTCCAAAGATTTCCTCTATAAGTCGTAGGGACTGGTGTGCCGCATGAGCAATAGCGTTGTCCGATCGGAAAAAAATTTATGATTGATCTTGTTTTCATTCAGCAAGGCAATAAATGGATAAATTATCTGGGGACAATAGACATCGGAAGCGAGGGTAGTATCGAAAATGATCGGCCCATTAATTCGCAACCCTCAAACCCATTTGCTCTGCGCGCAATGGCGTTTCTCTTAAGGAGTATGAATTTTCTTATTAACAAACTTGCGAATTTTGGGAATTAATATAGCCAGATAGGTGAAATAAAATCTCATCAGTGAAAAGGGTTCGATCTGAAACATAAACATCATGACGGTTAACAAATCGTTTTGGATGGTCCATACAGTGTAATTTTGCATAGGAATAATTTTACACTGATACATCCTCCGTTCTTTGGTTGCGGCCTTATGTGCTGTCGTAAGAGAGACTTTAGCCTCTTGCGATAATCTCCTCATTGAGAGGGACTTTAACCTCTTGCGATAACCTCCTCATTGATTTTGATGGTCTCCGCAAATTGATGTCCGAAATGTCGTCAAGCTTCCGGTCTGTTAAAACTGAGGGCCTACCAGTTTGTCGTGCATCGTGAACTGAACATGTTGTCCGGAATTTGCAAATAAACTCAAGTACAGTGCCACGATGTGGACACATCGAACCAGGAAAACGCAATCTAAATAGCCACCTTACATTCTCCATAAAGCTACCTCCTGCACAGAAAAACTCTTCCACTAAAAACGCTCTCTCTGCAATGATAGGCATTCTCACTTCACTCGGCTCACACAAGAACTAGACTATAATATGGCTAACACTGCAGGTCCGCAGAACACGTACGGGCGAGACTTGAACGTGTTGCCAACATTACGCGCCCCGCAAGGTGAGACACGTGAGGCTCACCGCTGCGGATAGCCTTTGACGAAGCACGGTATTATGATTCTACCAGATTTGTCTCTTATTCATTTACGAGCGTACAAACATCCCGCAGAGATTTGTTATGGTATCAGAATTATAAAGTGGAGTCCAACGTACTGGCGGCTGCACTGCTTGTAAGATGAGGTGAGTTTATTAGGTAGAGGATGTGCAGTTAGACTTCTGAGATACAGTATAAATAGGTAGATCTGATATTCACTATAGCCAAGCACCCCTAATAGATTTCCGCTTCTTGATACAGGTAGCTTGTTAGAGGTACATTGTTGGTCAGGGTGTGCACATCAAGTATTTTCTCTCTTGTCAGCCGATGTACTTTGTTTCGATGGGAACTAAGATGTCCCAAGTTCCGCTAAGGTAAAATATGAGAGAGCGTAGCGAAGAATATTTCAAGTAGTACACCTTTCCTTGTAGATAGTTTGAACAGTCCGTGTTGATACACCAACAAGTCAGGTAGTTCAGACATGGTAATCTCTTTCTACCATTCTGTATGTCGACCCAGTTTCTTGCGATAATTCCACAAAACGGACTAAACATACACACCACTTTACTGCCAGGAAGTATGTTGGCGTTGCAGGCTCACATGACCACCTGGGACCAGTTCTGGCTGGCCGCTGTGGCCGAGCGGTTCTATGCGCTTCAGTCCGGAACCCCGCTACTGCTACGATCGCAGGTTCGAATGCTGCCTCTGACATGGATGTGTGTGACGTCCTTAGGTTAGTTAGGATTAAGTAGTTCTAAGTCTAGGGGACTGATGACTTCAGATGTTAAGTCCCATAGTGCTCAGAGCCATTTGAACCAGTTCTATGCCATATACAACACTCCCAAGCCATCAGTGCGCTCTTATAACGGCGAGACTGGAAGTTTTTTGAGTGATCTCACCTCGAAAGTTGCATGTTAACCGCTACAGTATTTGCTCATCTGTTCATTTAGTGATGCCGTAACACTGAATACAGTGCGACTTTCATACTTCAAATATATCAATTCACGAAAGAGAACAACTTCCATTTACAGACCACATGAAAATATTTGATAACGTATAATGCAAAAAATCTAAGGTATTTCAGTTGATGTCGGACCTTCACAACTGATAAAATTAATAAAAATCATGGACATATGTTCAGATATTAGCTTTTCTAGAGACGAAGGTTTCGTGCGGAAAATAAATGTAAGTGTAGACGACAATGCAGTGTTTCACGGTAGTTTTAAATAAGCCTATAAATTGCGAAATGGACGTCGCATTCCCATTACAGTTTCCATGCGTTTTATTTTTAAATATGAGTAGCGTCTTCAGAAAATATAGATTAACGATTATGATCTGTATGTACAAGTGATGAATACTGTAATGTTTCGCGGTCAGTTATTTACAGACATATATGTGCTACCAACTGACAGTGGGAAATCACTGTAAGAGTCTAATCATGAACTTCACATAGTTAATACCGATTTCTGTTTAGCATTTCGAACAAACAGACGAAAACCATGATACTTACTGGAAAGAACCTATTAACTTTAACCCGAAGATTGGAAAAATAAAAAGGTGAAGTGTAAATTAGTCTGACTTTTTGGAATACGTCTTACCCACCGTTCCAAAACTGGAAATTTAATACGAAGCTTCAGTTACATTGCATTTCAAAGAGATTTAAAAGAAACATTAAGATTCGATTCTGTTAGGAAACTGTGTAAATCCATTGTTCAAAGTATTCTTGCTAGGCAGAATTAAGGCATACATACTGAAGAGAGAAAAAAATGGTTCAAATGGCTCTGAGCACTATGGGACTTAACATCAGTCCCCTAGAACTTAGAACTACTTAAACTTAGCTAACCTAAGGACATCACACACATCCATGCCCGAGGCAGGATTCGAACCTGCGACCGTAGCAGTCGCGGGGTTCCGGACTGAAGCGCCTAGAACCGCACAGCCACCGCGGCCGGCGAAGAGAGAAAGAAACTGGTGTAGGCATGCGTATTCAAATACAGAGATATGTAAACAGGCAGGATATGGCGCTGCGGTCGGCAACGCCTCTGTAACGCAAGTGGCTCGAGCAGTTGTTACATTGGCTACTGCTGCTACAATGGCAGGTAAGGGAGACCTGTACGTGTTGTTAAAGTCGGCGCACGAGCGATGGGACACAGCATCTCCGAGGTAGTGGGGGATCTTCTCGTACGACCGTTTCAGGAGTGTACCGTTAACATCAGGAATCCTGTAAAACGTCAAATCTCCACCATCGCTGTGTCCGGAAAAGATCCTCCAAGACCGGGACCAACGACAACTGAAGAGAATCGTTCAACGTGACAGAAGCGCAACACTTCCGCAAATTACTACACGTTTCAATGCTGGGCCGTTACATGTGTCAGCGTGAGAACCATTCAATGAAAATCATCTTTATGGGTTTTCGGAGTCGAAGGCCCACTAGTGTACCCTTTATGACTGCAGGACATAGACGTTTACGCCTGGGCCCGTCGACACAGACATTGGACTGTTGATGACTGGTCAGAGGGGTCTCGTTTCAAATTGAATCGAGCGGATAGACGTGTTGGGGTACGGAGACTACCTTATGAATCCATGAACCCTGCATGTCAGCAGGGGATTGTTCAAGCTGGTGGAGGCTCTGTGGTGGTGTAGGGGGTGTGCAGTTGGAATGATATTGGACCCGTGACACGTCTGGATACGACTCTGACTGGTAACAGGCAAGTAAGCATCCTTTCAGATCACCTGCATCCATTCATCTCCATTGTCCATTTCGACGAACTTGGCCAATTCCAGCAGGACTATGCGACATCCCACATGTCCACAATTGCTACAGAGTGGCTCCAGGAACAGTCTTTTGAGTTTAAATACTTACGCTGGTCACAAAACTCCCCAGACATGTACATTATTGAGCATATCTGGAATGCCTTGGAATGCGCTGTTTAGAAGAGATTAGCACCGTGTCCTATCCTTACTGATTATAGAAAGCCAAGCAGGGTTCATGGTGTCAGTTCCCTCCAGAACAACTTCAGACATTAGTGGAGTCCATGCCACGTCGTGTTGCGGCACTTCTGCGCGTTCGCGGGGGCTATACAGCCATTAAATTGGATTTTAGAAGGAAATGGTGTGAATAGGAGCAGAAGAGCAAAATATCACAATACAGTATAAATACAGAACGAGAAGCACAGAGTCTGTCTGAAGTGTTCAAGACATCCGAATAAAACAGATAAATACATCACAAGGAATTGATAACATTCCATATTTATCCAGAAGAGGGCCGTGGGTACCTCAACGGAAAAAATGTGTAGATCAGCGATGCGGATAAGAAGTAAAAGTTGTGGCACGTGACCAAAGCTGATGGAGAGGAGGGCAGTGTTGTTACACATGGATGAAGAAACTATTCCATTTTACATTTTACGCGTGGGTAATATTCTGCAAACAGCGAACTGAACCTTCCTCTGAAACAGGAAAGCTGACTAGCCCCATTCCATCAAGCAGACCACAGTACTGAATCAGCGCTGAAGAAAATTTACATCAGAAATACACAGAGTCTGCAGCGCTGGGCTATATCGCGCATCTGTATGTGTAATAAATGGGAAAACTTGGGAAGTAATAACGGTTGAAAGCGAAACAACTCTAACGGAATGCATCTCAAACTTGAATTTAAGTTATCGTAGTTTTAAATGGAGTTTGGCCCTCGCGCGCAGAAGCGTATCGCCCCGCCAGTTAATAAAGTCCGACATACGTTGGCAGTCCTTAAAGAGCGGGAGCTATTTCATAAGCAGAACTCGGTTGGGTCTACACTTCTACCAGCAAGTTTATGGCGTTAAGGGATCGCCCGTGTTTTTGATACTACAGTCGCAAAAATGGAATTCTGTGCCCATAGACGATATTAAATTCACAAAATAACGATGTAGTTTGCTATCGTGCTAATGTTATGATAGAAAGAGACGCTTTCACAAGCGTTTTTCGTGTGGCGGAAATGTTACTTACGTCCACTGTGAACCTTGAGCATTTATTTGAACTTCATACAAGAAGAAAGTTTGTAATATGCTGACATTACTCTTGAAAAATCTATAACTATGTTTTGAACCACAGCAAATGTGTCGTTGGAAGATGTCGTTAACAGCATATTACTTCATAAAAAGCTTCAGTGACAATATAAACATTTAAATAGAGTCTGCTATTAAAATTTAAACACACGACAGAATTTTGACAGATTAAAGCGCACCAAGCTCCACACAATAACAGCAAGTCACGTAGCCCAGCAAATTGTCCGGAGTAATGACAATATATGCATTAAAGCCCTAATTATATTTAAAAATGAAGGAAAAATATCATGCTGAAAACAGGGATTTTGCAGGTGTCTGACAAGGATGGGTACTACTTCTTCTCGTCTTCACCAGGTTAGCGGAAACGAAGGCGACGTTCAGAAGAAGACAGGAGCGAAGAAAAACAAGAAATCATTCATTAGAAATGAGTATATATATTTACACTACAGTTTTTTGGATGTTATTGCCGTAAACGTATGTTAAACTATACATATTCAGCTGAGTACACCATAATTCAAAAAAAATACGAGAAATAAATCGTCTAAGGTGTATATTTAAATGTAGTGGAACATAAGAAGTTAAGAAATTAATACTGTGAAAGGCACTGAGTATGATTAGTATAGAGAGATAAGGGATAGTGTTAAACCAGCCTCACCAATAATAATTATAAAAATACAAATATCAGACACACATATGTGGGAGCGAACGGGTCTGTTGTAACTGTCCTGCTGAATGACTTTCCAGATTCCAACATTCGAATGTATAAAACATTTAGTGAAGGTATCATTGCAAACCAAAGCTGATTGCGTTCGCTTGCTTCATTACACGAATACCGAGAGCATCGTCAGTGGTTTGCACAATGACCCCACCATCTTGAATGAAATTAGGATTATTTTTGTTAAAGCAAGAAGCTATGCGCGCAGTGCTTGCAATCCAGTTGTCATCTTGGAACACTGGAGTGTCCTGAACACTCTCATCATAAAGACATAGAAAAAAAGGCAACACCTAGTCACCGATAACCCTGAAATAAACATCCTTGCTCATTTTAACGGTTATCTGAATGAGTATGCCCAAGGCATGGTACGAAAGACACCACCAAAACATCATGGAACCACATCCGGCCCGAACTACACCATTCACACATTGAACGCTGAAAGTGTCACCGGGCCGTCAGTCATTCGACACCTCACATCGTTTGATGACAGGCATAACAGCGACTCGTCGGATCAGACTGCACGCATTCAAGTAGCTACGTCCAGTTTCCGTACTGCACTGGCCCAATGAACCAATGAAGACAGTGTTACGTGCCAATGTGAGCTATAGCCTTCTGCGCCGTACCCCACTCAAAATATCCATTCCGCCCAATTTCTTCACAGAGCACAGTGTCACGGACAAGGCGTGACACTCATCTCCAATCCCTACGGGTGAGAACCTTTCTGCGACCACTGCGCTAAGGCCGTATTAGTTGATTGAGACACATTGGAAACCCATGTTCATAAAACAACAAATCGTGCAGCTTCATTCACGTTGAGGTCATTGGTATGTTCCAACACGATAGCTGCTAGCTGCCATCCTCTCAAGTCGATCCAACCTTACCACATTGATTACATATGACCCATTGGCACAGATTTTATAGAAGCGGATGAATGACATGTCCGACAGAACAGACACTATTCATATCTATAATTCCATGAGCGCTACGGCTATTTGATGAAGTTTCAGTGCGAATGCACAACCAACGTCCGAACTCCTACGGGAATCAAAAAATTTGAGGGACGAAAGTAACAGTCATCCAGACAGCGGAGGATCTGAGGTTCAGTCATGTTACGCGTGACGCGGAGGTAGCAAACTAAGCTCTTCCGTGTCAACAGCCAGCACCAGAGGACGACAAGCACGTGAAGCGATGTTTATTATGCAGAGGGGACAGTCAGTTAATCCGATAGGAAGGGGATGTTGTCTTGTGGCACATTGTATGTTGGTGACTTGATACCACGTTGAGCGCACGGTGATAGTCAGAAAGTGGGGTGTATCTTTTTCCGTGCTCATGTCAAAAATGGTTCAAATGGCTCTAAACACTATGGGACTTAACATCTGAGGTCATCAGTCCCCTATAACTTAGAACTACTTAAACCTAACTAACCTAAGAACATCACACACATCCATGCCCGAGGCAGGATTCGAACCTGCGACTGTAGCGGTCGCGCGGTTCTAGACTGAAGCGCCTAGAACCGCTCGGCCACCCATGTCGGCCCGCTCATGTCCAACAGTCGCTTCAGTACTTGGTTTCTACAAAGTTACATGGAACCGACTGCAGAAGGGTGGTGTAAAATTATTTTGCCTTCGGTGGGCACTTTGTGGAAGTTCCAAGATCACACAGCAGTTTCAAGAATGAATGTCAATACATGTGAGAGCTGTGTCACGATGTGCAGCACCGGTACCAGCAGCAAGTGAGAGACTGGCGTGAGAGATTCCAGCAGGTGACCTATGAGGGAGGCTTATTTACTGGTCCACTATTTCAACGTGCTGCTCACGTACAGGGCAGCTTCCCATGCCCAGATGTTAACCAGTCCCAACCCTCCTTCGCAAAGGGGAGTGAGCAGTGTCGTAACATAGTTTAAAAACGTGTTCTGTGGGTAGTAAATAATCAAAGACCGCCTGCGACCTATCACCGCCGGTAGGGTGAAGGCTTGTGCTACGTGATTGAGTTCTGACACTCTGTAGAGGTTCACGTATTCCACACTTTGCCGCTGGTTCAAGCCCTGGGGCAGGTACTGATGCATCATCATTCATACAGTCGTAGTAATCGTTGATAGTCTGCCACTGTCATTCCAAGCACATCCTTCGTAAACATGACTTCCATGTACTGTATAAGTTCAGTAGCTGATGGGAGGTGGGCAAAAGCGGCCAGCCAGAGACCACGCCCAATATACGAAGCCACTAACTTCTTGATGTTCACAAGGCTGTTACCCATAAGACTGCCTGTGGTCTGTCTGTATCACTTGATCCAGTTTCAATCGTGGATCAAACCACCAGTAGCAAGTCATCGCCATTTGCCCATTTGCCCATTTGATGATCTGAGGGTTATTTCTAGCTTGAGCTTGAGACTCATGAGGAGTGGTTTAGGAGAAATTGCATAAAGGAAAAGTAAAGTGAGGCAACTCTTAATGGGTATTGAACCCACTGCCCATCCATTGACCAGGACCTGAGAGATGGCTGCTGCCAAGTGACACCACAGTGTGTCAGTGAGGCCCAGGGATAATCCCATATGGTCTGTCGTCTATTGGAGGAAGTTATGATGCACGCTAGCGAAATCCTGATCAAAGTTGATGGACACAATCGCCCCTCTCAGGCGGCACGCCGAAGTCATCGCTGGTAAAGTCCCTGCAGTCGGGCATTGTAGTGGCACTACCATTTGGGATAGGCAAAGTCAGATTTGGTGCAATATTTCTGAGTGCACAAGTTACAGCCAGACGCAGGCCTGTTTACAATGAGTTATGCTCACCAGCAGTTGCAAAGTAAAGTAGAGGCCACAGGGGCGTAGAACCGCCATATAAAGTACACACAGTAGTTTGTGTGGCACAAGTCACAGGCAGAAGGGGCCCACTGGCCAACCAAAGTGTTATGAGTATGTGACACGGAGCAGCACCTTCATCAAAACAGATGTGCAAAGCCACGTATAAATAGGTGCCAGTTCACTAACAAATCATTCAAGAGTGGCAACTGTTTTGGATGGCTGGGCGTGTCACACCACCAGCTACATGCAGCAGCAGATGGGACACCAGCGTTCCAGTCTATGGCGAGTCGCTGGTTCGACTGCCTGAGGCCAATGCGGGGTCCGCAGCCAAACAGTGGCGGGCCACGCCACAGCTCGCTACTGTGGGCAGTCTTGTTGGCTTCCAACACACGCTGGAGGCATCCCGAGGCGAGGGCCGCAGATTCGGATGCTGGATTGTGGGCTCTTGTTGTCGCCACATTCTTAGCCACGGCAGTGAGGAAGCACGCCGTGGGTCGCCCTGCAGCAGGCGGCGCTGAGGCGGCAGAGGCGAGGGCCGGTGAGTCGACTGCTGGCACATCTGACGTCGATGTAACTCAGCGTTCTTAGAAGGCCAACACGCGGCGGCGTGTTGCACAGGTCACAGAGGCAGCCATTCCGCGCCAAGCCATTTCGCAGACGGCAGAGTGGTGTCCTCAGCATTGTGGGACCTGTCAATGCAGACCAAGGGGAACCCAGCACTGTAGTTGGAAGCAATAAATCACTTGGAATGCTTGGACGAGTCTTAATATGGAGCCTTCTACCTCTTCTCGCTACATCTATTCTGGGGCGAGGATCATTGGCAATGTTGTCTTGATATGGACTGCTAGAAGCCTGGCGAATACCTCCTAGTAAGCATTCAACACTGTTAAGTGGCCAATAGTTATGGACGAATTGCTCTCCCAGGGGTATGTGTACTGGTATAAAAAGACCTTCAACTGAAGTATAAGGCACGGCGCAGTCCAGGGACATGAATTCTCACAACGTTGCAACCAAGCAGTGCATGTCACAGAAGGTCCCGTAAAACTTGACTGGTAATCCATCGGTGCCTGGAGACTTCATAACCACAACCTTGTCCTAAGTCTCCCCCACCCCATCAGTTGAGACTTTCTCCATTAATGCCATCGCTGCTGCTGTGTCGATAGTGAGTGTCACCTGCAGGAACGCTTCCATAGTCTCCTCGTCACCTATGGTTCTTTCCTGTCAAAAATATCGAAAACAATTCTCCACGGCTTTCACTATGGTTGCTTGGATCGTATAGAAGCTACGATTTCGCATAATCAGACGTGTGATTAACTGTAGGCGATGTCAATGCATATCCGCCACAATGGGTGCATGGAATGTAGCTCTGCAGCTGTTCGGTCATGTCGCTAGTGGACTACGCCTAATTGTCGCCTTTTTAACAGTAGTATGTGAGCCTTGATTTGCTGTCGTTCTCGTTGCCTGCCTGCCAATAGAGGTAGAGTGTCGAGGTCCCTGAGAAGTGCACATTAAAAGTACCCTGTCTGCCGGTGCATGAGTGCAGAAATGTCTTGCAGATTGCCGAACTGGCGGAGAGGAGCCACCATGCCAAGTTGAGGAGTATTGGGAGTGACTTCACTCACAGCCAGCTCACGTTCTGGCTCCTTGCTGACGACAGTCTGGGTCCTGGAGGTGAGCTGAAAGCTGTTACTGTACCATACTGGCAGGGGGGGAGGGGGGGAGGGGGTGGAAATGCATCGTGACGGTACAGCAAGTGTGATCAGAAAAAAACAGAGACCAACGTTTGGTGGCCACAATTCCCTGTGTAATACCTCATGACGCATATATAGGTTGTTTCCATAAGAGCGTGCAAAAATTTAACAGGACATAGACAATCCTCCACTGAACAACTTGAGATAGGGAACCTGAGGTCGGAGAAGCCAAGAAGCCACCTTAAGGAGATATGAAAGTAAATTTGTCTACCTCTTTATCTAACATTACTGTTTTCCAGCTTACTTACAACTAACATGCATACACGTTTACACGTAATGTGTTGTTTATTTACATGTACATTCTTTATTGAATGCACGGAAACATGGAGGACGAGCCTGATTACTAGAAAGTCATGATTCAATAGGTTGTTGGAGAACGTAGCCTTGAGTGTTCTTGAGAGGATGTGGAAACAAAATGACAGCGCACCGCCTGACCTTAGTATGGATGTCCGCCACTCTCTCAATGCTGTATTTCCTGGCCATTGAATTGGAAGGGGTGGTCCTACACCTGAGTGGTAACCTGACCTGAATTCCCTTGATTATTTCCTACGGGGATATTTAAAGTGACTTGCGTTGAAGACCCCCAGCGGATGCGAAAATGGAAGTACTTGTCAGAACTGTAGCTGCCTAACATGTGATTCGAAACACACCAGGGATATTTGTCAGGGTGGCCGCCGATGTCATGCTTGCATTGAGGTTGATGGCAGTCAGTTTCAGCATATTCTGTGGAAGATAAATTACAAATGATACGTTCAATGTGTCAATGATATTTGCAGTTAACTGTAACTAATGTAAATAAAAAAGTACACAGTAATGTGATTTTATTATTATTATATTATTAAGCTAGGTTTTCCGGCCTCAGGTTCCCTATCTCAATTTCTTCAGTGGAGCAACCTCTACGTCCTGTTAAATTTTTAACGCTTTTTTGCATACAATCCAGTTAGCTCGCTGAATAACTGGTAAGATGCATGTATTCAGAGCTGCTGCCGTGTACATTTTCCCACATGTCGCTCAAGTGAAGATCGTAAATCACAATGCACGCTTCCAGGCAGGGCTAGCAGTGCAGAATTTATTCTTCTGGAAGAAGGACGCATTCAAAATCTCCAGCAAAGATGCTGCGTTCATACCAGCATTGTCCGTGGAGTAGAACCTGGCCCAGTCATTGTGTTTGGTGGTGACTGGCAGAGCATAAGAATTAATGAATCGGGTGACTGCTTATCCTCATGTGGAGGGGAGATACATGATGTTGGTGGCTTTCGTACCATCGTGCGCTAAAATCGTCACGCTTGTATATGCAGGACCACCAGGCATCACGTACACTGCGTAACGTAAAAGTACCAGAATGCATTCGTTCGCACTTTTTGCAGGAATGAGTGGTCGACTCCTGTGACTCGTATTGTTTCTCTGAAGTTGGAGCTTGGCAGGGGAGCTAATCATGTTGACATCCATCGTGGCCAAGTGGTAAGTCTTGTGTTGCTACGGTTGAGTGAGGTTATCCATAGTGATGGTGGAAAGAAGTGGACTTCCCAAGTGATGTTGCTCTCTGTCAACCGCTGCGCTACTGGCGTTGGTCAAAGCGGATGGTTTGGTGGCACGCAAGAGGGGCCTCAGATCTGGGCCCTGCCTAGTATCGATGTCCATTAACCACGACCTAGGCACGAAAGTCTGCCCATGTTTCATATGGTCGTAGTGGTTCGTAGGAAGGGCCAAGTGGCTTCGCAGCCTGCACTGGAACCTTCCTGCTGACCGCAGGACTTGCAGATGGATGCAACCCACCCTGATATCCATTCTGCACGGGTGAGTCGGTGGTAATTGTGTCAGCCTCATGTTCAGCATCCTGCAGGACCAGTTCTTCCTCCAGCGAGTGGGAGCTTTTGTATTCTAACACGGTCCTGTGGCTACGGTTTCGCAGTTTCGGTGCTCTTTTCGTACATGGCCTTCCGTATCGGACAATGGCTTTGAATCATGCCCCGCCAGCACAAAGGCGTTGGTTGGTATGATAAGTGCATCGACTGCTGTCTTGCTGTTGGCGGTACTTATACTGTTCGATGGCATCGATAATGTGCACAGTTCTGCCACTGGCCAGGCTGACTGATCCTCTGTGCGCTGATCCGCGAAGGGCTGTTCCAGTGCAACCACGTCGGTCTGTTGTGTCTGAGATGTCGCGAGCGCCGCTGTGTAACTTACTGGAGGGGGCCCTCCGGAGTCGATGAATGTATCATGTTCTGTGATTAAAGTTGTGTGATCCAGTGCTGGAGGCACTCGGAACGCAGGTGACCTTCTCTGCTGCATTTTAGACCGGCCACCACGTACAGCTACGGCCCGGCAGCCTCTAATCTGGAGTTAATGATGGTATGTGTCGACCGAGTTCAATGCATACCCGTCTTACTCCACTGAGGATCGGACAAGTCTTAAATTTGGTCCACTTTTCTACCACGTGTTCTTGTACCGTGCCGTAGGGGTGGAGCGCCAATACACCATTTGCCACTAGGTATACAAGGGACATAATCCGAATATGTGTATAATCTGCAGTCCCAGTCTTGCATGGTCGACAGTGACGTTTCCAACATCTCCGTCTGCGTGGGAGAAGCAAAGTTTTTGCTTCATCTCTCCGAAACCTTGTCGGATGTAGGGTCATTTGTAATTTTTACATAGGCCGTATCGTTTACTAGCGAAAAGTGGATGTCGAAGATGTCGGCACGGGCTTGGCTTCATTGGCTCTGAGCACTATGGGACTCAACTTCTGAGGTAATTAGTCCCCTAGAACTTAGAACTAGTTAAACCTAACTAACCTAAGGACATCACAAACATCCATGCCCGAGGCAGGATTCGAACCTGCGACCGTAGCGGTCTTGTGGTTCCAGACTGCAGCGCCTTTAACCGCACGGCCACTTCGGCCGGCTGTCGGCACGGGGGATGTGGAGCTTTAAAATGCGCACGACATTGATTGCTATTGGTCTAACAAAGTCGTTTCGAAAAGCGACTTTCAAAGTCGATTTTCTGTATTGATTCACCACGATCTTGTTGCACTACAGTTTCGCGTTAGTGTCGGGCAGAAGAAGTGAACAACACGTGCGTGCTAGCGCTCCAGGCAGGAACATTCCGCACGTCTGCTCCACTCATCTGCTAAAGCCAGACTGTCGATGATTTCAAGTTTGGCGTTTCTACTAAATATTTTGCGATTGAAATCTAATTATGAACATTTAAAACTGAAATGAACGGATCTATTAAGGGAGGGTAGGACGTCAAACGGGCCGACCTGGAGCAGGGGAGTCACCACAGGACATTTTAATTTCTGCTCTCTATACTTTTACAAATAGATTCAAAAAACTGTCACCATGACCAGGAAGGATTGAGGACTCACACTCATCGCAGTGGAAGTTCAAAAACGTAGCAAAATACGTTTTTTTACATGTGAAATTTCATCATTTTTTCACTTATTACTGGCTGCATTTGTTGCTATAGGTACACTTGTCTTCCAAAGTAAGAGATTCTTCGATGAATTTTTCATAGCATACAAACAGTAGTTACAGGTGTATGAAACTCTACAATTTTCCAAATCTATTAAAAAACTGTGGAAAAAATTGAGATAATTAACTATAAAACTTTAAGTTTTTCTGAACATGAAGTTTAAAATGTAACAGTTCATTCATTTTTTCATAAATTAAATAACTTCTCGAGTTTCATACACCTTAACTATGGTTTGTATGCTGTGCAAAAGTCATCGTAGAATCTCTCTTACGCAGGAAGAAAAGTGTACCTATAGAAAAAAAAGCAGCCAGTAGTAAGTGAAAAAATAATGAAATTTCGCATGTAAAAAAAAAGTGTTTTGTTACGTTTTTTAGCTTTCGCTGCTATGAGTATGAATCCTGAATCCTTCCTGGTCATGCTGTTCAGGTTGTATGAATTTATTTGTAAAAGTGTAGACAGTGGAAATTAAAATGTCCTGTGGTGCCTCTCCTGCACCAAGGCGGCCCGTTTGACGTCCTACCCCCCTAAAGAGAGAGCCTGCACTACGATTGTCCGTCCTCTTCGGGACTACTGCTGTGTGGCATGAGATCCTTATGAGGTAGGTCTGACGGAGAACATCGAAAAAATTCAAAGAAGGACACTTCGTTTACTGTTATAACGAAATATGGGGGAGAGAGTGTCAGGGATGCGATAAGCCAATTGAGGTGGCAATCATTAAAAGAAAGTCTTGCTTCGTTGTGGCGAGACATTTAAGCGAAATTTCAGTCATCAGCTTTTTCCCTCGAATGCCGAAAGTACGTACTTTACTCCCACCTCCAAATGGAGAAATGGCAATCGTAATAAAATGACAGAAATTAGAGTTCTGACGCGAAGATTCATTAGTTCGTTTTTCCCCGTGTTGTCCGAGTGTCGAAGGATAGAGTAGTCCGAAAGCCGTTCAGTGAACCTTATGCTTAAAGCGTAAGTGTGAAATGCCGAGTAGTCGTGTAGATGCAGAACTCCGGATGTTTTCGTCCTCTACGTCTGCCCCGTAATTACCTGTGAAGCCAGAGCGAGGTCAAGGTAGGCGGCCGTGCGGTGACGGGACCCACAGCACGCCACTGGACGGCGTGGCGCCTCGCCGCCGTGTTTACTCGCGGGCGGCGGCACGTGATTGGCGGATATTGGTGGCCGCCTTGCCACGGCCCAGGGGGTTAATTACGCGGCTCGAGTGTGCGCATACCGCGCCACTAATTAGTGTTTAACGCGCGGCCGACACGCCGCTATTCGCGATTCCAAGAGTAGGCGGCGCCTAGCCTGCCGCTCTCCGGTGTTGAAGGCGACCTCCGCTCGCTACCTGCTACCTAGGACTAGCGGCACGCGTCGGTGAGCGCTTCTGTCGTGAGACCCGGAGTTGAAATGATTTATGGAGAAACTCAATGTGCCTGCTCAAAAAGCTGAGGAAGGTACGACATGCAATTTCGTGTCGGCCATATCCTACAGGAAAGATTCATCACAGTAGCGCCGTTAATCGGAGTGTCATTAGTAGCGGAAACTGACACGCTAAAATGCACGATAAATAAAGTAAAATGTTTCCAGTAAACGTATGTCTGCAGTCGAGCCGTTTGCTACGTAACTGCGAATGTGTGGTATCGACCCGCAATCTGTAGCGTCGTAAATTATACCGAAAGAAGTGCCTTACAAACCACATATTCGACCGATTGCTATCAATTGCTCTTTCTTTGAATTAGTCTTTTTACTGAAATAATCATAGAGCTTGACTAGTGACATTATACTAGTTTTGGATACCCATCATATTCTTCACTTATTAGGAAGATAATTGGACTATTACTGCTGCTAAGGAAATCTTATATATATAGCGAGAGAGAGAGAGAGAGAGAGAGAGAGAGAGAGATGAGTATAAACAGTGTAATTATGATATAATTTCTCTTGATTTGTGTTTTTACATGTCAGTTACGGTAGATAGAAGCCCCTCATGTCCAAGTTTAGTTCTGTACTTCATGCAGTAACATTACAGTCTTGGTTTAAGTAGTGACCTTGAGTGTATAAGCTTGGTGCAGATTCTTTCTATGGTTACTGGTGTTTGCATTATTAGTAACTGCTGCTACACACAACTCAGAGTATCCTGTGTCAGTTTGTATCATGTGTGCTATTCAAAACGGAAATATTAACGAAAGTAACTTTAATAACCATTACCCAATTTTATGAAACATATATTTCCAAATTAATGTGCCCACTTGTACCGGCGACCGTTCATTTTTTCCCTTTTTTTATCACTTTCATTAACTCCCAAGGTTAAAGTCTGTTTAGTTTTTCTGTTAATTTAACCATATTCAGAATTGTAGCTCGAAACCTTTACCCATTAGACACACACGCGGTCAAAATTCAAAATCCTCTCACAGCGTAATATTAGCTTGTTTCACGGCAAGTTAGCCTTACACGTGGCTTTTCCCAAGACTGGAATAGCATGTTCGGTTGTTAGGGAAGAGTGACGTATGTAGCAGGCTAGTGTTATACATCGTCTTCCGGAAGGCAAGTCCAGTATGCTAACCACTGCACCACCCTGTTCGGTGTTTCTTGTTGCTGACAGCTTGCATGTTATTCTCGCATTACTGTTGCTGTTTTCAGCTGTTCAGTTGCTTTTCTGCCCTCCACCTTTCAAAAAGTCGCTACGTTTAATCTCAGAGTACCTGCATCAATTTTAATTTATTCCAATTATTTATAGTATTACGTTTCGCTGAAAGTGATTCCTTTAACAACTGACGGAAGTTATGAAGTTACTAACTATACAAGAATAGTAAAAACAGGCAATAAATGTTTGAACGTATGATATCTCAAGTGGCTCTGAGCACTATGCGACTTAACTTCTAAGGTCATCAGTCGCCTAGAACTTAGAACTAATTAAAGCTAACTAACCTAAGGACATCACACACATCCATGCCCGAGGCAGGATTCGAACCTGTAACCGTAGCGGTCGTTCGGTTCCAGACTGCAGCGCCTAGAACCACACGGCCACTCCGGCCGGCTAAGATATCAACTCTGAGGTGGATATGTGGAATGTAAATAATTGGCTTTTAGCTCAGGTTCTTCTGTAGAAGAGTGTATTCGTATGCACCCATTCAAAGTACATAGTAAACATTCTTCACGAAGTGAGTCAGTAGAAGATGCTATCGTCACGTACCATTTTCACTGTTCTTGTTGTTGTTGTTGTTGTTGTGGTTTACACTGCAGAGAAATACTTTCTGTAAAGACATTCTGACACATAAATTTACATTCGATGTTACATTTCTTTTCTTTCAAAAGCTATTTGTAACTATGACCAGGTATTTTGTACGTCTTTTTCTTCAACAATTGTCAGTTGTTAACTGCTCATGCACTGAAACTGTTACGCTACTTTGTGCCTCCTTTCCTAATCTAATTTCGCTACTTAATCTAATTTGTGTAGCCTGCATGACTCTCTTTCTATTTTTTTATGGTCCTCCTATCATGTCTTACCTAAATTTACGTTTATACTTAGCAAGCCGAGTTACCTACATCTACACAATCTTCGTCATACATACTCCGAAAGGTAGAAGGGTACCTTGCGCCAATGCTGCACATTCCCTTTGCTGTTCCACTCGCAAATGGAGCGAGGGCAAAGCAACTGCCTGCGTGTATGCGTACGCTCTCTGATTTATCTTGTCTTCGTAGGCCATACGAGAGACGTATGTTGGTGGCAGGAGCATCGTTCTGTAGTCCGTCGCGAATGCCTTTTCTCTAAACATTCTCAACAGTGATTTCTGAAAACAACGTCTTCATCCCGCAAGGTATTTCCATTTCAGTTCATGGAGCATTTCCTTAAAAGACTTGCTAGGTTCGATATCTTCGTTTAACAGTGCTGTAGAATGGGTCGCACAGGTGTTGTATACGCACACTCCATTACAAATGAGCTACGTTTTCCTAGAATTCTCCTAATAACTTGAAGCTAACTATTCGCCTTTTACGTACTCGTTTAACTTCATGCCACTTCGCAACGTCAGGACAAAATATTCAATCGGCGCGACTGTGTCAGGCAGTGTGAGAAAAGGGACAGATCAATTTCAAATGAGCGATACTTCCTGAATTAATGTTGATTTGTTAATAGATACTTTTTACCTCAAGTAAATGTTTTAGATTCGAATTTATAACGTGCTACGTGCAACAGGCTACTTTTTAAATCCGTGTTGATTTGTTTACAGTTGGTTTTCTGTAGCAACGAAATATGGAACTGAGAATGTGCTGAACAATTCGGAAGCGAATCTACGTTAAGTATATTGATCTCTGATATTACGGGTCCGTTCTTTTACTGTTCTTACAGACAAAACCCTCCTTTGTTATTTTCCAGTAGGCTGGAATCCTGCGCTAGGTGACAGATCCACAATGAATGAAACATCGGAAGCAAGAGGCCAATACTGAAGAACGCTCTCTGTAGAAAAGAGGTTATTATGTGTCACATTATGGGTTATAGGATCAGAGCTGTGCAAGGGAAACCCACTTGCGCCAAAGCCAAGGAAACGCCGCGGAAGTTCAGTTTTGGCCTACTATTTCTGTCATTGGTTTTGATGAGGTTTTTGCTGGCAATTACTTTCTTTTTCAATATGAGCGTATTTGTGTGTGTGTGCGTTTGTGTGTGTGTGTGTGTGTGTGTGTGTGTGGTATAAATGCAGATATTTCTATCGGTGTCTGAGGACAGTATACTGAACAACGTTACATCAGTATTTACGTCATTTGTAGACCGATAAATACAGTTATTACAAATAATATGTTTTTAGGTTGGGTTGTACATATAAATAAGTGTGGCAAGAGCAATCCGTAAATGCTTATTTTCGGCTAAGTAGCAGGTCAGGTTTCGAAGTGTGGACGCATGGACACACAATGGTTAGTCTATACCGACAGGCCTAGTCCACTTAGTGGTGGTTTGACGACCGTGCAAAAAATATCAAGTCTGTGACGTGTTTGTGTGAAGACTATTCAATGCAGAGATAAAAAACAACCGAGAAACTGATGTGTGTACATATTACGATACCTCATATAAAATATCTGCGCCTACACCCATTACAATGGGTACGCACATGAAAACAAGGTACGAGGGTATTTCGGAAAGTAAAGATACACCGTACGCCAGAGGAACAGAAGAGTTTTGGCTAGCAAGTTGGGAACGCTGGTGTTAACCTTGAACCGTTAGCTTTCTCCTCGCGGTCGTTCGGCAGTTGAACGTTGCTTCTGGTTGGAGTAGGTCGCGTTTAAAATGGCTGCACCGATTCCGAATCCCGCCAAATGCAAAGTGTGCCCCGTCATACGTTTTCTTCATGCAAAAGTTCAGCGACCAGCGGATATTCACAAAGAAATGGTTTCTGTTTATGGGAACATTATGAATCGACGAAATGTAACGAAGTGGTGTCGTCATTCCGCTGATGGTAAGACCGATGTTCATGACGAACAAAGAACAGGTCAGCCATCTGTGATCTCTGATGCCCTTCTTCGGAGAACGGAGGAAGCAATTTGGGCGAATAGACGTCTCATATTGAAAGAATTGCATCAGATCATACCGCACGTGTCAATGACAACTCTTTACGATATGTGACTGTCAAGTTAGGGCCGGCCGCGGTGGTCTAGCGGTTCTAGGCGCGCAGTCCGGAACCGCGCGACTGCTACGGTCGCAGGTTCGAATCCTGCTTCGGGCATGGATGTGTGTGATGTCCTTAGGTTAGTTAGGTTTAAGTAGTTCTAAGTTCTAGGGGACTGATGGCCACAGTAGTTAAGTCCCATAGTGCTCAGAGCCATTTGAACCATTTATGTCAAGTTAGGGTACAGGAAATTGTGTGCGCACTGGGTTCCAAAACTGTTAACGGAAGAACACAAAAAGAAAAGGACAGGCTTTGCACTCGACTTCCTCACACGCAATGCTGAAGCAGGTGATGAGTTCCTTGATCACATTGTGACAGGTGACGAGACGTGGGTTTATCACCATACACCTGAATCCAAGCAACAATCAATGCAGTGGCGCCATTCGAATTCACCAAAAGCCAAGAAATGCAAAACGTCGATTTCAGCGAAGAAAATCTTGGCTTCTGTTTTTTGCGACAGACAAGGCATTCTTCTGTTGGAATTTATGCCTCCTGGAACGACAATTAATGCTGCTGCATATTGCCAGTCTTTGAAACGTATTCGAAGGGCAATTCAAAACAAACGCAGGGGAATGCTGCGAAGTGGAGTCCACTTGCTTATGACAACGCTCGGCCTCACACAGCGCTCGTAACCAAAGCACTACTCAAGTAATTCAAATGAGACGTATTGGACCATCCGCCATACAGCCCAGATCTTGCGCCCACCGACTTCCATGTCTTTCATTACCTGAAGTCATATCCTGGTGGAAAATCATTCCACGACAATAAAGAGATCAAAGGTGAAGTTGAAATGTCTTTCCGACAACAGGCGGCAATCTTCTATGACTGTGGGATACAAAAGCTTGTGGACTAACTTAACAAATGTTTGGATAACGGGGGTAATTATGTAGAAAAATAACCAATAATCCAGATAATAAGATGTAAGTGACGTTGTCTAAATAAATGTTCTATTTAAGGATTGCGAGCCACTGTATCTTTACTTTTCGAAATGTCCTCGTATATGCAAAGCGCAGTTAAAATTCCTCCAATGCGCCCGCCATTTTGGACTGTGAACCTAAATCAATGGGGACTGTGTGTATGTGAGAACACAAATGTTTCGAGAGGTCAGCGCGTTAGGCACCGGGTCGCGAAACGGGAACTCGCTGGTCGCCAGAAGCCGCTACGGATCATCGGCCGGCAGGGAAGGCCTACAAGGCGACTCGCCTAAAGTGATTAGCTATTGAGCGGCGCTGATCCGCTGCGCAGCTGGGCTGGTGTGGGGTGGGGTGGGAGCGGGTGGAGGGTGAGGCGTGTCGCGTCGTGTCGCTTCTCACGGGTCGCGAGAGGTCGTGCCCCGGCGCCGGCCGGATGACCTACAAGTCGCCCCCCCAAGGAGCGGCTAATTAGCATTACGACCGGCAGCCTTACACGCTGCCGTCACACCTGCCGGCTGCGAGGGGCGCTCCCGGTGCGGGTAATTGCACGCACTTCTCCGGTGTCCGATACCGTCCAGGACAGGGAGCCCCACACATTTCACGTGTCTCAAAGCGTGGACACACAACGCCGACGATCGACAGCCAACCGCTTCGTTAGCCGAGATTTGCTTACGAAGAGACGTCCCCGACGGTTGGATCCACTTTTTGAAACCACCTGTACGGTGATGTACACTATTAGCGATTAAAATTGCTACACTAAGAAGAAATGCAGATGATAAACGGGTATTCATTATATTATACTAGAACTGTCATGTGATTACATTGTCACGTAATCAGAAATCAGTACCCAGAACAACCAACTCTGGCCGTAATAACAGCCTTGAGACGCCTGGGCATTGAGTCAGACAGAGCTTGGATGGCGTGTAGAGGTACAGCTTCAACGTGATACCACAGTTCATTAAGAGTAGTGACTGGCGTATTGTGAAGAGCCAGTTGCTCGGCCACCATTGCCCACACGTTTTCAGTTGGTGAGAGATCTGGAGAATATGCTGGCCAGGGCAGCAGTCTAACTTTTTCTGTATCCAGAAAGGCCCGTACAGGACCTGCAACGTGCGGTCGTTCATCATCCTGCTGAAATGTAGGGTTTCGTAGGGATCGAATGAAGGGTAGAGCCACGGGTCGTAACACATCTGAAATGCAACGTCCACTGTTCAAAGCGCCGTCAATGCGAACAAGAGATGACCGAGACGTGTAACCAATGGCACCCCACACCACCACGCAGGGTGATACGCCATTACGGCGATGACGAATACACGCTTCCAATGTGCGTTCACCGCGATGTCGCCAAACACGGATGCGACCATCATGATGCTGTAAACAGAACCTGGATTCATCCGAAAAAATGACGTTTTGCTATTCGTGCACCCACGTTCGTCGTCGAGTACACCATCGCAGGCGCTCCTGTCTGCGATGCAGCGTCAAGGGTAACCGCAGCCATGGTTTCCGAGCTGATAGTCCATGCTGCTGCAAACGTCGTCGAACTGTTCGTGCAGATAGTTGTCGTCTTGCAAACGTCCCCATCTGTTGACTCAGGGATCGAGACGTGGCTGCACGTTCCGTTACAGCCATGCGGATAAGATGCCTGTCATCTCGACTGCTAGTGATACGAGGCCTTTGGGAACTAGCACGGCGTTCCGTATTACCATCCTGAACCCACCGACTCCATATTCTGCTAACAGTCATTGGATCTCGACCAACGCGAGCAGCAATGTCGCGACACGATAAACCGCAATCGCGATAGGCTACAATCCGACCTTTATCAAAGTCGGAAACGTGATGGTACGCATTTCTCCTCCTTACACGAGGCATCACAACAACGTTTCACCAGGGAACGCCGGTCAACTGCTGTGTGTGTATGAGAAATCGGTTGGAAACTTTCCTCATGTCATATCACAGAATCTTCTTCCTGTCGGTTGGATTTCGCGTCTGTAGCACGTCATCTTCGTGGTGTAGCAATTTTAATGGCCCGTAATGTAATAAATTTCCTTAAGACGAAGAGCTTCAGTCGACGATAATTTCCATAATGTGCATTGCCACTGAAAGTTAATTTGATCAAAGAAAGCTATAACAAGTCTTTACACAGTTCTTTTAATACGCGAAATTTTCTTGTAGCCATATGTTCCTCCGTTACTGTTGTAAGGCGTGTATGTTTCTATTGTCTATTGTTAAACCACAATTTATGAAAGAAGATCATATTTTATTAATAGGATTAAGTAGGAATAATTAATATTTGTCATTTCGGAAATAATTGTGGTAGCAGTGAATGTCTCCACCAAAGTATTGCTGGCGGGAGAGACCGCACATTGATATAATTTTAAAAAGGGTGGTAGAGACCGCGTATGGATACATTTTAAGAAAAGAGCGGGAAAGAACGCGCATTCATACATTTTGTAATGGTAGCAGGGCTTGTCTGCGCCAGAAAGCATTGTTGGCGGGAGAGAGCGCACTTCAGCGTTCGTAGAAAGTCAGTTGTAAGCGAGATGTGAAGCGAGTCGGTAGCAGGTCTGAAGCGAGAGGTTGAGAGGAGCGGTGTGCCTGCCAACCACCTGGTATGATTTACAGGAGATTATAAACGGATGTACCGGGACATCAGCTAACTATTATCATAAGAGCAACTAATATTATTGAATAATTTTTTTGAGAAACTCAAGACTACTGAAGGTATGTTTGCGCAATGCTAGTTGTATGATTGCTGTAAAAAGTAAGTCCCATTTGAACGTTTGTAAAATCATTTCATTCAGAATATAATTAATTTTTGCAGCAATATAGCGTTACTGATTATAATCCATCCCAAAAATCATCAACGTAAGACTTTGCAAAATGTTATTGTTGTCAAGAAAAACTTTAACTATGAATTATGTAACTTCAGTCAAATTAATTAAAGAACGTCAGTTTTGCTATTAAAGAATAAGGTCAGTTTTGGTAACAAATACAGCCACTTATTATGACAGCCCACCAGCAGCTAACAGAGTATAGTACAACTGAGAAAGTATATTCATGTCGCAGTTCGATGTAGCAGTCAGATGGCGATCCATTAACAGTAAAAAAGGTAAGGAACAGTTTTGGGGCCGGCTGGAGTGGCCGTGCAATTCTAGGCGATACAGTCTGGAACCGAGCGATCGCTACGGTCGCAGGTTCGAATCCTGCCTCGGGCATGGATGTGTGTCATGTCCTTAGGTTAGTTATGTTTAATTAGTTCTAAGTTCTAGGCGACTGATGACCTCAGAAGTTAAGTCGCATAGTGCTCAGAGCCATTTGAACAGTTTTGGGGTATTGCAGGTAACAACTGCGGGCCACCACGACGACCCATTCTATGTTTCGTCGAAATAATCAACAAATCACTTCTAATAAGCAGCGTTTAAATTTGTATGCGAAGCTTGCACTTACTATTATTGAGAAAGAGAATTAGTTTCAAAGGGAAAATTTCATTTGTTATCATTAAGCAAGAGATAGAAATCCTAAGGGAAGCTTTCATAGGTTATTGTAGAAGGGAAGGTTGAGTAACAAAAGAGATATAGAGGACACGGAAAAGTTTCAACATCCCAGAAATCAAGCTGCAGCCATTCACCCTGTTGCGCCCTTGTACGAGAAAAGATTCTGAATTTTACGTAACATTCAGGGGGGGGGGGGGGGGGGTTGCGTGGTGTAACGGACAGGACTCGGCCTTCACGTGTAGAACGTTCTGGGTTCGTATCTTGGTGGGTGCTTTACATGTTCTTATTTTGAAATCTTTATCAAAATTACATTGATCATTAATTTCATTCAGTTAATTCGTACAAATGTAGTTTTCTTTCTATTCCTTTGTCACCTCATTTACTCTTTGTGTGAAGTTTTCGAGACATTCTCAATTTTTCCTTATATCATTCTTTATCAGTTCGAAATTTTCGTGATTGTCAATTCAGCTATATTTAGCTATTACAACATTTAAATATTTAAAATGTTGTTCTATTACTTAGAAGCGAAAGACTAAATAATCTATTTATACTGACTGTGCACTAGGGTCAAAAATGTATTTTTCATTGTAATATGAGCCTTTCGTCGTACATACATTTGAAGCATAGCCTAAGTCACTATTGCAGTTTGGACTGCATAACGCAGATCAAGATTTTAACGAAAGAAAGCGTTATAACTACCACGAAATTAATGCAAAATGAGGAATAGAAATAATGAATGCAGTAACATGGACGAAAAGTTAGGATGATAAAACGAATAACGTTTAATCGAAATTAATACGTAAAATTAATTAAAATCACAAAGATTTCAAGATGAAAAAGAATGATAGGAAGAAAAAGGAGAGCAAATGAACAATTATATATGATGATTGAAACGATGTGACAAAGGAATATAAATTAAAAAATAGGTTTAAACTAATTACTTCAATAAAAATAGCTGTCGAAGAAGAAGAATTTAAAAATACTAACAAATTATATTACCTGATTTGATTCGAATCCAGAAATTTCTGCACATAAAGGCTTTGCCCCATTCATTACACCGCCAATTGGTACGAAACTACTTTTTTAATACTATTAAGCATCATGCAAAATTCTAAATTCTTTTTCACCAGTTACCCGCAAACGTCGGACCGCCAGCAAAATGGCTATAGCGTGTGACACCTAAATCTTAACCTACACCACTGTATGAATGGTTTCAAAATATCAGTCACACCGCTGGCGACCTCTACTTGTTGGTGTGTGCGGGCTGCAAATCGGAGCCAACGAAGAGGTTTGCCTTATTTCGTATTCGGACTAACATTAAAGCGATGGCAGTTGGTTGGCCCTGGGACCCCTCTACTACCCTGGGCGCCGTATCTAGTGTTCGTTGGTTCAGTAGAGATTTGGCGCGTGTCTGGGACGGATGTGTATTTAACTTTTTTGGGAAAGCCCTAAGTTGAGCTTACCGTGTTTCATCGACCGATTTCGTTCTTTAATTAAAAGAGCATCATCACAAATTCTGGAATTTGCAGATTAAAGTACAACAGGTGGCTGTTAAATTAAAGACCGAAACCGGTCAGTCGAACATACTCAGTGGGATTTGTGGCTGCCCAGGAAAAACTCATTTAAGAGTCACGGTTCCCCCTGCACGCAATGCCCGCTCTCGCTAATGGTGTGTATTTATTGTGTTTAAGAATACTGGACTATGGAGCGGAATATGGAGGGAACTTTAGGCTGATGGTGTTTTATCGTGAATAGGGATGTTTCTGGGCCCCTACGAACTGTGATTATAAAAAGATGAAAGGATTAGACGCTTGGAGGGAAATAAGTGAACTGTGAGAAAGAAACATGCACGATGTGAAAAAGAAAATGGAGTCTTTACTAACACCTTTTCGCTGTCAACGACAAACAGAAACGAACAAAACTAGGAGCAGCCATTAATCTTTCTGTCGCACGTACAGCTCCCCTAACAGCGTCGTCATCTTTAGAAATTTTAGGGCTTGCACAGTTTAATAACAATCTGAAATCTGCACCTTTCATTCGGAAAAAGTTATGAAATCATGTTAACAGAATCTTCCGTCGGTTCTTGGTAGAACAACATTATAATAAATGAAAAGCACCAGTTTACTTTTGCTCCACAATATTACTTTTATTGTTAACCGGTTTTCAGCTTACAAGGCCATGGTCAGACATTTACTGAGTATTATCACTAAAGAAGTTACAATGTTTGCAAGCAACATTGGAAGAGAAGTAACACGTCTAGACTGAAGTAGGAACATACGGTAAGTAACATCTTCGACAGTGTGGTGATAATGCAATAAAAAAGTAAAAATTGAACTGTACTTAAATAACAATGGAGCAGACAGGAAAATCTTTAACACAAAATAGGAATAGCATGTCTACATAACAGTTTCTATTAATAAACAAAACTAATAAAATAAAATTAGTACTAGACAAAGCTAATCAGGAGGTATGAAACATGGAGAGTGATACACAAACCAATTAGAAGAAGATACAGTTATCAATGTAACTACAGAATACATAAGGAACTTAAGCAATATCCATAACATAAACATAAATAAATAAATGCAGGAAAATGGAGGCGTTTGAGGGAACCTACAGTAAATGTAATCTTTGAGAGAGAGTTTCAGGGAGAGCATAAGGGAACAATTGACAGGAATGGGGGAAAGAAATACAATAGAAGAAGAATGGGTAGCTTTGAGGGATGAAGTAGTGAATCCAGCAGAGGATCAAGTAGGTAAAAAGACGAGGTCCAGTAGAAATCCTTGGGTAACAGAAGAAATATTGAATTTAATTGATGAAAGGAGATAAGAGAACTACTTGTATGAACATCAAGAGCTCAAATGGAAACCCAGCTCTAAGCAAAGAAGGGAAAGCAGAAAGGTGGAAGGAGTATATAGAAGGTCTATACAAGGGCGATGTACTTGAGGACAATATTATGGAAATGGAAGAGGATGTAGATGAAGATGAAATGGGAGATACGATACTGCGTGAAGAGTTTGACAGAGCACTGAAAGACCTGAGTCGAAACAAGGCCCCCGGAGTAGACAACATTCCATTAGAACTTCTGACGGCCTTGGAAGAGCCAGTCCTCACAAAACTCTACCATCTGGTGAGCAAGATGTATGAAACAGGCTAAATACGCTCAGACTTCAAGAAGAATATAATAATTCCAATCCCAAAGAAAGCAGGTGTTGACAGATGTGAAAATTACCGAACAATCACTTTAATAAGCCACAGCTGCAAAACACTAACACGAATTCTTTACAGACGAATGGAAAATCTAGTATAAGCCGACCTCGGCGAAGATCAGTTTGGATTCCGCAGAAATACTGGAACACGTGAGGCAATACTGACCTTACGACTTATCTTAGAAGAAAGATTAAGGAAAGGGAAACCTACGTTTCTCGCATTTGTAGACTTAGAGAAAGCTTTTGACAATGTTGACTGGAATGCTCTCTTTCAAATTCTAAAGGTGGCAGGGGTAAAATACAGGGAGCGAAAGGCTATTTACAATTTGTACAGAAACCAGATGGCAGTTATAAGAGTCGAGAGACATGAAAGGGAAGCAGTTGTTGGGAAGGGAGTAAGACAGGGTTGTAGCCTCTCCCCGATGTTATTCAATCTGTATATTGAGCAAGCAGTAAAGGAAACAAAAGAAAAATTCGGAGTAGGTATTAAAATCCATGGAGAAGAAATTAAAACTTTGAGGTCCGCCGATGACATTGCAATTCTGTCAGAGACAGCAAAGGACTTGGAAGAGCAGTTGAATGGAATCGATAGCATCTTAAAAGGAGGATATAAGATGAACATCAACGAAAACAAAACGAGGATAATGGAATGTAGTCGAATTAAGTCGGGTGTTGCTGAGGGAATTACATTAGGAAATGAGACACTTAAAGTAGTAAAGGAGTTTTGCTATTTGGGGAACAAAATAACTGATGATGGTCGAAGTAGAGAGGATATAAAATGTAGACTGGCAATGGCAAGGAAAGCGTTTCTGAAGAAGAGGAATTTGTTAACATCGAGTATAGATTTAAGTGTCAGGAAGTCATTTCTGAAAGTATTTGTATGGAGTGTAGCCATGTATGGAAGTGAAACATGGACGATAAATAGTTTGGACAAGAAGAGAATAGAAGCTTTCGAAATGTGGTGCTACAGAAGAATGCTGAAGATTAGATTGGTAGATCACATAACAAGTGAGGAAGTATTGAATAGGATTGGGGAGAAGAGAAGTTTGTGGCACAACTTGACCAGAAGAAGGGATCGGTTGGTAGGACATGTTCTGAGGCATCAAGCGATCACCAATTTAGTATTGGAGGGCAGCGTGGAGGGTAAAAATCGTAGAGGGAGACCAAGGGATGAATACACTAAGCAGATTCAGAATGATGTAGGTTGCAGTAGGTACTGGGAGATGAAGAAGCTTGCACAGGATAGAGTAGCATGGAGAGCATCATCAAACCAGTCTCAGGACTGAAGACCACAACAACAACAACAACAACAACAAAACAGGAGCAACACTGGCAAATTATCAGAGCCAACTGCGATCCCATATGGCCGAATCCCTTGGCCCTAAGTCCTTTGGTTGGTGGCGATGAAAAGCTGAACGCCAATGTATTGACAACCACTGTTCGAGAGAATCCAGTGTATGTCGCTCGCTGGCCTTCGTTGGCCTATTTTGTGCTCGCCTTTACGAGAACCCGAAAGGAACAGTAAGGAGCAAATAACATTGGTAGATCAAGACTAGAACATGTGAAAGAGATTATATATTACGTTGTGCAATAGTCACGTAAAGATAAAAATATTAGTACAAGGTAGGGAATGATAACGACAGCTTATTCGGCAGACTCGTGACTAATACAAATGATTCTAAACACTCTGCATGGTCGCTGCTAAGGCGGTTCGACAATTGGCGTTTACATGTACAATTGTGCGCATTGATGGGGCTCAAACATTTGCACGCTGCGAGTTCTGTACAAGCTTACATCAATGGTAATCGATCAAGGCTCAAGCGGCTAGCACATTCAAGGGCTTGGGTAAAATTTGCATACAGACTCTCAAGTTGCTTGAGCAGAGTTTTAGATCAAGTGTGCTTGTCAAGCTTACAAATAAGAGCATATTCAACTTAAGACATTTCGAAACGCCATTGCTGCACATACGTACGGGGTGCTCGTTGGAGACAGTGGTTAGCCAGACTCTGCCCACTATGAAATTTTGCACACCGTGTCTGCTTGACAGCTTTCTGAATAAAAATAGTCAGAAACAGGCAGCTATTGTTCTCCATGGTAGCTTTATTGCCATTTAAATCGATTAGCAGTGAACGATGTATCTGACATCTCAAAGCACCAGCAGGAAAGAAATATGGCTCTTTGCCCCATTTACAGTTTGTGACTGAATTAAATCCCACAACGTGCGAAATGGCTTGTGACGACACTATCCGGAAAACTTGCAGAAACTGGTACTTCGATATTAAGGCCAAATGGAGGAAATTGATGGAAATGAATTAAATAATACGAATAGGAATGTCATCAACAAAGCTCCAATTACGTGAAATATCAGTGATAACTGGTCAGACGTGTAACGAATAAGGATTGGCAACGAAAATAAATGCCAGATAAACGCCATATTTCTAATGGTGACTGTAGAGTGTATAGAGCGTTCAAATCAAAACTGGCCAGAAACTGCACACCAAACACAATTTACCAGCAGGTTTAATGATTGTTCGGTATAGCTCTGTGCATCTTCCGATTCCTAGCAATGGGTATTCTGTGGGAAAAAAAAAAAAAAAAAAAAAAAAAAAATGCTGATGGTGCGCAGCAATAGAGGTAAAGGAACACATTAAAGGAGTTGTTAACATAAATCGGCGACTCAACAGGGCTATTGCTGCCACCTATTCCTTGGTATAGGCGTTTCTGACTGTAGATTGTGGACTGTAAAGTTTAGATACCTTCCATTTTGTTCAGTAACGATTGGTTTCTTAATATTATTGGCACATGTGTATTTTGTTTTAGCTCTGGCACGTTATTTCACGTCGCAATATGCGTCCCCACTAACTTAAAGATTTGCGTGTCACTCATGGAAATGAGATAAAATTTTTTAATGTATTTTAAGGTTTGTTCATAAGGTTTAAGTCACCGGCTTCTAGTTACGAGTTTTGCTACTGTTCTGTATTGCTTCTGTTCAATATGTTTCTTTAGCACTCATAATGTACTTTTAACGCTTTTCATGTAACTTCCTTGTAATTTTGCAAGTAAATCACAAATACAAATATTGGACGGTCGGGCTAGTTGGTCCCGCGGTGCTCTTCTCGTCAACAGTCGGTAGTACTTCTGCCAATCTAGTTTACCAGTTTGCTCTCTCCTTAGTGTACGCTACTGATTAGTGCTCGGTGATGGGACAACGCGTCCTATGCTAGTCCATCGCGGCGCTCGAGATCACAGCAAACAGTCTTAAGCGGCCTGGTGTTCATTGCATATTGACTTACCAAGGCAGTCGTCCATTGTATTGTCTGGTGTCGCTTTGGCATTGACTTCAGTTTCACTGCACCTAGCCCGACCGCTGTTTTCTGAAATATTATACAGAACTTTTTTTGTTTTGTTATATGCACTTATGCTTGTGAAAACTGTTATTAGCTTAGGTCTGTGGTTCATTTTCAGTATCACACCTGGTTATGGGCATATAACAGCTCTAAATCATTCGCGGTTTAAGCACTGTGGAATGAAAAGAACCTTATAACAGAAGAAGTATTTTCAATCTCTATTTCAAAAAAAATATATTCCAGCCATTCAAATACCGACCATATCTGATTCCAACAAAAGGCCCTCCACCGGCCGAACCGGCAACCCACAAAAAGTTAAGTAAAACAAAAAAGGAAAAACCCTCCACAATCAATAACGTAACAGGACTGATATTCCCATTCGTAGTCGAAAATGTCTGGAAGGACTACTTATATGCTCTCCTAATCAGATGCGTCTGCCGCTTTAGAATGTATTTGCTTTGGTTTGGCTTCTGTTAGTATTGACTGCATACGAACGCAATTGCTTTTGTGCAGTATATGGATAAAGGAACGTCGCAACATTCCAACAGCAGTGGAGAGAGACCTGGTGATGTTTCTTCGGTCCTCCGCAAGAGTAAAATGTTGTTGCGGAAGGAAGTAAATCTCTCCTGCAACGTAAGCTCTTGCATCGGCAAACCCATAGGTGAAATGCACGTCGGCATTTTCCTCGATTGCTATCGAAGTAACACTGTGACGCGTCTGTTAGCAGTCGTCGGCGCGGCGAGTATCGGCCGGAACAAGAACGCCAGGATTTTGGCTCGATGGCCGTGGGCGCTCGCTCAGCCTACGGGCAAAAGAGGGAAACTGCATCAGATGTAAATGGCAGTGCCGTCGCACTGTATAGTACTTGGTTTTGGTTTTATATTCCACATTTTCGAACAACACAAATCAGAAACAAGATTTTCTGTATTATTTCTTTTTGGTGCGCTGAAGGCGTAATATAATTTTTATCTGGTACATGCTGTCAGCGAACGGACAGACGTAGACCATTTCACAGGGTTTCGCCCTCTGGTTGCCACTTAATCGTGACATCTAGTTTCACGTTCGGAAAAAGGTCTTTCACACAAGTATGTCTATCGAAATATTGAAGCATTTTAGCAACCTCATTGTGGAGACTTGGAAACTCTACCTGAGGACAGCAACGAAAGCGTTCTCGACAGTTGCAACGTAAAAAGTATTGTCATTAAAACTGGAATTACCAAACAGGTTAATAAGTTACAGCTGCACATGTACACGCGCGCTTTCAACTGAAACTGCTCGTAAATATTCTCAAAATATTTGTAAAACTATACCTGTAATTTTTTCGAGGTCACATTGAATTCTTCAAACCTTGCGCTTTCTTTACCGATATTATGTTTAGGGACTGTCTTTGTAACAGAGTGTCGCTTCTACAAAGCGATATTGTTTTTAAATGCATCCACATAAAATTAGAAAGAAGGTGCGTTGCACTGTGGACAGTTGGCAGTCAAGTCGACTTAAAATGCGAATTCTGCACTCCATTCTGGATGTTTTATTTTTACTTCCTGCTCTGCTTTCTTTCTTTCGTAAATTCTACAATAGCGAGTTTTAAATCGAAAAAATCGTTCCAGCCGTGCCTGCTGACTCTACCAACGTACTTTGCAGTAACATATGGAGTCTTCATACTGTTGATTCAGTTCCACTAAAAACTGTTGCAACTGAGAATGAAATAACGCCTGTGACTACAGAAATTTTACACTCGTACCATCAATGCCTTCACGTGCATTAGGTCTGATGTACACAACAAACAGATCTGTCTATTAGTTAGTTAGTTAGTTAGTTACGTGTTTCATTGATCAATAGTACGGAAAAACCGTTATGATATGGAACGCGTCAAATGCACAAGAAATGCGCACAGGAAACAAGTTTTTTTAATTATAGTGTTATACCTAAATATTTCTATTATCTATCCCATGCCCCCCATGAACCATGGACCTTGCCGTTGGTGGGGAGGCTTGCGTGCCTCAGCGATACAGATAGCCGTACCGTAGGTGCAACCACAACGGAGGGGTATCTGTTGAGAGGCCAGACAAACGTGTGGTTCCTGAAGAGGGGCAGCAGCCTTTTCAGTAGTTGCAAGGGCAACAGTCTGGATGATTGACTGATCTGGCCTTGTAACAATAACCAAAACGGCCTTGCTGTGCTGGTACTGCGAACGGCTGAAAGCAAGGGGAAACTACAGCCGTAATTTTTCCCGAGGGCATGCAGCTTTACTGTATGATTACATTATGATGGCGTCCTCTTGGGTAAAATATTCCGGAGGTAAAATAGTCCCCCATTCGGATCTCCGGGCGGGGACTACTCAAGAGGATGTCGTTATCAGGAGAAAGAAAACTGGCGTTCTACGGATCGGAGCGTGGAATGTCAGATCCCTTAATCGGGCAGGTAGGTTAGAAAATTTAAAAAGGGAAATGGATAGGTTGAAGTTAGATATAGTGGGAATTAGTGAAGTTCGGTGGCAGGAGGAACAAGACTTCTGGTCAGGTGACTACAGGGTTATAAACACAAAATCAAATAGGGGTAATGCAGGAGTAGGTTTAATAATGAATAGGAAAATAGGAATGCGGGTAAGCTACTACAAACAGCATAGTGAACGCATTATTGTGGCCAAGATAGATACGAAGCCCACACCTACTACAGTAGTACAAGTTTATATGCCAACTAGCTCTGCAGATGACGAAGAAATTGAAGAAATGTATGATGAAATAAAAGAAATTATTCAGATTGTGAAGGGAGACGAAAATTTAATAGTCATGGGTGACTGGAATTCGAGTGTAGGAAAAGGGAGAGAAGGAAACATAGTAGGTGAATATGGATTGGGGAACAGAAATGAAAGAGGAAGCCGCCTGGTAGAATTTTGCACAGAGCACAACATAATCATAACTAACACTTGGTTTAAGAATCATGAACGAAGGTTGTATACATGGAAGAACCCAGGAGATACTAAAAGGTATCAGATAGATTATATAATGGTAAGACAGAGATTTAGGAACCAGGTTTTAAATTGTAAGACATTTCCAGGGGCAGATATGGACTCTGACCACAATCTATTGGTTATGACCTGTAGATTAAAACTGAAGAAACTGCAAAAAGGTGGGAATTTAAGGAGATGGGACCTGGATAAACTGAAAGAACCAGAGATTGTACAGAGATTCAGGGAGAGCATAAGGGAGCAATTGACAGGAATGGGGGAAATAAATACAGTAGAAGAAGAATGGGTAGCTTTGAGGGATGAAGTAGTGAAGGCAGCAGAGGATCAAGTAGGTAAAAAGACGAGGGCTAGTAGAAATCGTTGGGTAACAGAAGAAATATTGAATTAACTGATGAAAGGAGAAAATATAAAAATGCAGTAAGTGAAACAGGCAAAAAGGAATACAAACGTATCAAAAATGAGATCGACAGGAAGTGCAAAATGGCTAAGCAGGAATGGCTAGAGGACAAATGTAAGGATGTAGAGGCCTATCTCACTAGGGGTAAGATAGATACCGCCTACTGGAAAATTAAAGAGACCTTTGGAGATAAGAGAACGACTTGTATGAATATCAAGAGCTCAGATGGAAACCCAGTTCTAAGCAAAGAAGGGAAAGCAGAAAGATGGAAGGAGTATATAGAGGGTCTATACAAGGGCGATGTACTTGAGGACAATATTATGGAAATGGAAGAGGATGTAGATGAAGATGAAATAGGAGATATGATACTGCGTGAAGAGTTTGACAGAGCACTGAAAGACCTGCGTCGAAACAAGGCCCCCGGAGTAGACAATATTCCATTGGAACTACTGACGGCCGTGGGAGAGCCAGTCCTGACAAAATTCTACCATCTGGTGAGCAAGATGTATGAAACAGGCGAAATACCCTCAGACTTCAAGAAGAATATAATAATTCCAATCCCAAAGAAAGCAGGTGTTGACAGATGTGAAAATTACCGAACTATCAGCTTAATAAGTCACAGCTGCAAAATACTAACACGAATTCTTTACAGACGAATGGAAAAACTAGTAGAAGCCAACCTCTGGGAAGATCAGTTTGGATTCCGTAGAAACACTGGAACACGTGAGGCAATACTGACCTTACGACTTATCTTAGAAGAAAGATTAAGGAAAGGCAAACCTACGTTTCTAGCATTTGTAGACTTAGAGAAAGCTTTTGACAATGTTGACTGGAATACTCTCTTTCAAATTCTAAAGGTGGCAGGGGTAAAATACAGGGAGCGAAAGGCTATTTACAATGTGTACAGAAACCAGATGGCAGTTATAAGAGTCGAGGAACATGAAAGGGAAGCAGTGGTTGGGAAGGGAGTAAGACAGGGTTGTAGCCTCTCCCCGATGTTGTTCAATCTGTATATTGAGCAAGCAGTAAAGGAAACAAAAGAAAAATTCGGAGTAGGTATTAAAATTCAGGGAGAAGAAATAAAAACTTTGAGGTTCGCCGATGACATTGTAATTCTGTCAGAGACAGCAAAGGACTTGGAAGAGCAGTTGAATGGAATGGACAGTGTCTTGAAAGGAGGATATAAGATGAACATCAACAAAAGCAAAACAAGGATAATGGAATGTAGTCTAATTAAGTCGGGTGATGCTGAGGGAATTAGATTAGGAAATGAGGCACTTAAAGTAGTAAAGGAGTTTTGCTATTTGGGGAGCAAAATAACTGATGATGGTCGAAGTAGAGAGGATATAAAATGTAGGCTGGCAATGGCAAGGAAAGCGTTTCTGAAGAAGAGAAATTTGTTAACATCCAGTATTGATTTAAGTGTCAGGAAGTCATTTCTGAAAGTATTCGTATGGAGTGTAGCCATGTATGGAAGTGAAACATGGACGATAAATAGTTTGGACAAGAAGAGAATAGAAGCTTTCGAAATGTGGTGCTACAGAAGAATGCTGAAGATTAGATGGGTAGATCACATAACTAATGAGGAAGTATTGAATAGGATTGGGGAGAAGAGAAGTTTGTGGCACAACTTGACCAGAAGAAGGGATTGGTTGGTAGGACATGTTCTGAGGCATCAAGGGATCACCAATTTAGTATTGGAGGGCAGTGTGGAGGGTAAAAATCGTAGAGGGAGACCAAGAGATGAATACACTAAGCAGATTCAGAAGGATGTAGGTTGCAGTAGGTACTGGGAGATGAAAAAGCTTGCACAGGATAGAGTAGCATGGAGAGCGGCATCAAACCAGTCTCAGGACTGAAGACAACAACAACAACAACAACATCTATCCCATTCCTTTAAATGGCACAAAATGCATATATTATATCTCCATATTTATTTACTCATATTCAAGAATTCATCTATGGAGTAGAAGGAGTTGTCAAGAAGGTATGATTTCAATTCGTTTTTGAAACTACTACTGCTGTCTATCAGACATTTTATTTCACCTGGTATTTTATCAAAAAGTTTTATAGCAGCATATTTTACCCCTTTCTGTGCCAAAGATAGGTTAAGTAAAGCATAGTGTAGGTCTTTCTTTTTTCTGGTATTGTAATCATGAATGTCGCTGTTGATTTTAAACTGGTCCATGTTGTTGAGAAAAAATTTCATTACTGAGTAAATGAACTGTTAAGCAGTTGTAAGAATTCCTAACCTTTTAAACAGTTGCCTACAAGATGTGCGACTATGAACCCCACACATTATTCTAACTAGTTTCTATTAATCGTTGCTATTTTTTGCTCTTTCATTCTCAGCTAAATCGTTAAATTCTTTCTGCATGGTATTGCAATTTGGTTTCATTGCAAATATGCAGTACCTGCCGCTTATGTGAATTGAGTCCGCCCCTGCTAGCTGAGAGGTCAACCCGACGAAATGTCATAGCTAACAGCCGGGGTTCGATTCCCGGCTGGGTCGGAGATTTTCTCCGCTCAGGGACTGGGTGTCGTGTTGTCCTTATCATCATCATTTCATCTCCATCGACTCGCCAGTGGCCGAAGTGGCGTCAACTCGAAAGACTTGTACCATGCGAACGGTCTATCCGACGGTAGGCCCCAGCCACACGGCATTTCCATTTCCATGTGAACTGAGAATCCTTATCCCTCTCTTCTGTCTTTCCATTTTAGAGGACTGCAACTACAGGTAGCTAGCACTACCTCTTTTTGTCTAAACAGCCGCTGGACCTGTGAACGTCGTTCGTATCACGAACAAATAGCATAGCTTAAACAACTTTTGACTGCACGATTATATTGAACTCAGAGAGTTATGCAAACCATGGAAGAATCCTAAGGAAACGCAATGCGAAAACAAATGAAGTAGGTTACAGTACGCTTGTTCGCCCACTGCTTGAATACTGCTCAACAGTGTGGGATCCGTACCAGATAGGGTTAATAGAAGAGATAGAGAAGATCCAACGGAGAGCAGCGCGCTTCGTTACAGGATCATTTAGTAATCGCGAAATCGTTACGGAGAAGATAGATAAACTCTAGTGGAAGACTCTGCAGGAGAGACGCTCAGTAGCTCGGTACGGGCTTTTGTTAAAGTTTCGAGAACACGCCTTCACCGAAGAGTCAAGTAGTATATTGCTCTCTCCTACGTATATCTCGCGAAGAGACCATGAGGATAAAATCAGAGAGATTAGAGCCCACACAGAAGCATACCGACAATCCTTCTTTCCAGGAACAATACGAGACTGGAATAGAAGGGAGAACCGATAGAGGTACTCAAGGTACCTTCCGCCACACACCGTCAGGTGGCTTGCGGAGTATGGATGTAGATGTAGATGTAGATGTAGATGAACCAGAAACTGCCACACCGGAAGGCTAAATGAAATGCCGCGACATGCCGATTACTTCCGAGAATCACTTAGCCAAGCCGGGTGGTAGGTTAGGCCTCAGCCCCTCCGCTGTCCTCACACACTGCACGCGTGCAGCTCGACACGCCTGGTTTGGAGCAAACAGCCAGTGCAGTGCTGTTGCAAACACGTCACGCACGCAGCCGGGTTCCTCCGCCAATGACCGCTCTTCCCGTTGGCGGGACAGACATTCACGGGCATGAGACTGTATGTACACTCTGCCACTGCGGGCAACGTATGGCTCATACGTTCAAACACAATTCCACATACACTACAGTGCAGTTTGTGCTTTCTCGTATCTTTCGAACGCCCGCAGATGCGAATCAGTTCATATGTGTGTTATTTGATCCTTCTGTGGATGAATAACATGTCAAGATCGTTGGGTTTGTCGCTTTCTCATTAAGTGGCCAACTGTTTCTTTTGACAACATATCTAGAAGAACAAAATTATCTACGGTCCGTCGTTTGTTGCGCGTAGTGGCATGCGGTCTTGGGAGTATTTTTTTTCACTCACCACTTAAACAAAAGTGTACTCCATGTCCGTCCGAACATTTATTAGGGTATCATGTAAAAATGTGAAGTAAATCGGCCAAGAGCTTTTCGAGATTTTAGATAACAACTTGAAACATCGACCTGTCTTTTCATAGTAGTATAGATTTTAAGCGTGTATTTATACACAATATATATTCAAAAACGTAGCCCATGTCATAAGGTTTATCAGAGTGCCATATAAATATTGGAAGCTAATTTGACAATTACTTTTCGAGATTTTTTGTAACAACGTTAAAGGGCGTCTTGTCTTTATATATTAGTATAGATAAATATTTTACAGGAATAAATTTGATGCAAAGATGATGATATATTGCATTAACAAAAGGAGAGAAATTGTGTTTTCCAGTAGCTGGACTTTAAATAACGCAAATTTAAATCGCAAACGCGGAGAAAACGTCCACATGAGCTCACAGCCCAAGAAAATGTTGAACATTTCAAATGACTGCTCCAAATCAAAGATGCTTTAAAGCTTGACAATTACGTTAGCAAAAAATCGTATTTCCACTCGGTTGAGGTGTAGCGCAACATTACGTGAAGATCTCACCCGCTAACTCAGTGAAAGAGAGAGTTAAATTAATGGAGAACGAGTAGAACCGGAGAAGTATTTTGACATTTACAGGGTAATGCGCTGAAGTAGTGATTGATGTAAGTTATGAAACATAATCCTTTAGTATGAAGGACGTATTGTATTTTTTAGCTAATTTTTGCACAACAATTGTATCTTTATTTACTGGGGGATTTTCTATATTACTAATACTACGGTAAGCTTTTTTGTAATGACGTAATGTAATTCCATATCCTATACGTCAACAGTACTCAGCGGTTTAAAAATATTGCACGAATTCATTAATACCAGAAATTGCCATCATTTTCGAGAGGAAAAATTTTAATTCTACTCTTTTATTTATTTTTAACGTTGGCGTCAGATTACATACGCTAGTTAGTGGACTGCTCTTACCGCGTTATTGCAGAAGAGCACACTGCAGTCAATTATATCGGGCTTCATGGACACGAGTGAATAACGTTACACAGACTGTCAGGTGGCAGTTTCAACGTGATGTTGATCTTGTGATGACAGTCCGGAGGTGCTGTTGATAATCTCGTGAACGAAAATGGCACAGGTCTCATCGAGAAGGAAACAGTCAGTCGTACGGAATCACAGGGATCAGTGTGGATACACAGCGACCGGCTGGAGTTAAGAAAGTCTGCACTGAAGTAAATTCTAATAAAATGATTACAGTGCATCCCCTACAAATACGATTACAGCGCTATGGTGCTGTAATGGCTTGCTGGTATTGCATTCTTGCTTCCACTTTTGAACTGACACCCAGTCAGTGTCAGCGGAATCTACTGTTTGACGTGGATACCAAGACGAAACTTTTTCATGTTTACGAAGCACTTGCAGAAGTGAAAGAAGAAACGCGAGGGACGAAATTGTCAGGACCCTCTGAGGGGTGAACATCGAGTCTTTGTATTTCTTTTGAATGGCTGTGTGAAATTAAGATATGTGAACACAAAATAGGCAGTCTCGCATATGCGGATGACTTAGTTGTGATGGCAGATTCGATTGAAAGTCTGCAAAGTAATATTTCAGGGCTAGATCAGAAATGTAAGGACTATGGTATGAAGATCAGCATCTCCAAAACGAAAGTAATGTCAGTGGGAAAGAGATATAAACGGCTTGAGTGCCAAATAGAAGGAACGAAGTTAGAACAGGTGGACGGTTTCAAGTACTTAGGATGCATATTCTCACAGGATGGCAACATAGTGAAAGAACTGGAAGCGAGGTGTAGCAAAGCAAATGCAGTGAGCGCTCAGCTATGATCTACTCTCTTCTGCAAGAAGGAAGTCAGTACCAAGACTAAGTTATCTGTGCACCATTCAATCTTCCGACCAACTTTGTTGTATGGGAGCGAAAACTGGGTGGATTCAGGTTACCTTATCAATAAGGTTGAGGTTACGGATATGAAAGTAGCTACGATGATTGCAGGTACTAGTAGATGGGAACAATGGCATGAGGGTGTCCACAATGAGGAAATCAAAGAAAAACTGGGAATGAACTCTATAGATGTAGCAGTCAGGACGAACAGGCTTAGTTGGTGGGTTCATGTTGCACGCATGGGAGAAGCAAGGATACCCAAGAGACTCATGGGTTCAGCAGTAGAGGGTAGGAGGAGTCGGAGTAGACCAAGGAGAAGGTACCTGGATTCGGTTAAAAATGATTCAGAAGAGGCACCAATGTTAGAACTGAATAGGGGATCATGGAGGAATTTTATAAGGGGGACTATGCTCCAGACTGAACTCTTAAAGGCATAATCAGTCTTAAATGATGATGATGATGGTGATGATAAACTAAATGCACAGAAATGAAATGAATGGATTGGTGGGGTTGAAAACATTTAAAATTACGAGTGTGCAATGACATGAAACTGATCCATTCTTTTTAGATCACCTGCAATGCGATAAGCGTTTTGTAACAATGAAAATTTGAGACAGAGTGGGATTCGAAGTTTGAATAGCTGCTTGTCGCTAGCGGTAGCCATAGCAATTAGACTATCTGTAAAAGGTAAATCTGTCATGAATGGGAAGGTTGCTTTGAACACCACAGTGCGTTAATAAGCATGGTCCTATGGGAAGTTGGAGGCCCTCCTCTAACCTTTGAACTGACTTACAAATTCAATATAGGAGGATCGACAGTTTGACGTGGACTCCAAAACTGAGTGGAACTCCGCATGTTTCACATTAAAGGAAATTACAACAAGTGAAAAAGTGATAAACAACAGATAAAAACATCAGAAACATCAGGGACTAACTCGAGATCGATCCTAAGGTCTGTGGATCCTTAGTCTGGCGCTTTAACTCTCTTTTGCATATTATTGCTTCACATCTTTCTTCTATACATTCATAGTCCAGTCACATTAATGTAACCACCGACTATTATCGACATCAAGAGTAATAAGCGATCATAGACGGCCGGGGGCAATATATAAAGGGTATGGGGGGGGGGGGGGGGGGACGCGAAAACAGTGCGCTCGTTGTCATAATGCGGAACGGGGTAATTTAATCTGAAGTCCAAAAAGGCAAGATCATTGGCTTTCAGGTCAAGAGTGGAAACATTTCCGAAACGGCTAAGTTTCTAAAGTGTTCGCGTCTGGCTGTAGTTAAATTATACCGTACATGGCGAAACGGCTTTAACCAAAACGGGTGCCATGAAACTGTGGTGCACCGTGGTCGACAGAGGACAGGGGTGAATAATGGCTGAAGAGATGTGTAAGTGAATGGTTCGAAGGGTTTCATTATATGTTTATTATACTTCCCTGGCCACCAAACTCCCCCGGTTTAAACCCAGTCGAGGATTTGTGGGAATACCTCTATCAGTCTTCCCGCGCCATGGATCCTCAACTGAGATACCTAGAGCAGGTAACCACGGCACTGGAATCGGGATGGCTGCAGACCCCTATCGGTACCTCCCAGAACCTCTCTGACTCCCTTCCTGCACAACTCACAGTCTTCCTGCAAGATATGGTTATTCAGCCTTTTGAGAAGTGGTCATATTATTGTGACTAGATGGTGTATATAAATTAAAGGTAGTTTGCGTCTGCATGTTAGGGATAATTTCAGCAATAACAATAGAGGAAGGTTTCTGTACATAACTTAAAATGTTTTTTGGTGCACATTGGCTGAACTAAGATGAATTAAGTTCTCCTGTGGCTGTGAAAACGATGATCAGATATTAAACTGATAACAGATTATTTGGTACAGAGCTAATGTTCAAGATCTATAAAGGAAAAAGCAGGAAAAAAAAAAACACACATAATAGGTAGCTCACGCCAGACTTACGCTCGAGTTGGGCACTCAGCAACTGATATCTCGCGCTGAGCTGATGTTGCAGTCGGGTACCGGAGTAACTCACAGCGCCCTTCACTGCCACTAGATGTCTCTCCAAACGCCAGTGACGTATGGAGTCGATAACATTCGGGTCTCGTGAGAACTTTCCCACACTGCGCTGCTTAGATCGTTGAAGTTATATGAAAGTGATGACAGTGAGGTACTTAACGTTGTTCTCTGAATTTGGTCACAGTTGCGTATAGTGGCCTGTAGACAAAATGACCCCTGTATTAGACAAGTCATCTAGCCATAGATACTAAGCGCCACCCGTGCAAAATGGGGCAGATTGCTAGTACAGAGCGGTTCAAATGAAAGAGGCCCAGATGAAAGAGTTCCAGGGTACATAGAAACATAGCAGGGGAAAGGAAATACAGTACTAACCCGACTACAGCAGACGATTCATCTCCTGGACTTTTGACATCAGGAAACTGCTAAAGGCGGATCGAAGCTGGACTGCTAGAATTGCTGCAGTCTGATCCGAAATGTTCTGCTGCAGTTCTTGAAGACTATGAGGGTTGTTGGGATACGTCTTAGACTTATGGGATGCCTTCACAAAGTAATCACACACTGAGAGGTCAGACAACCTGACTGGCCAGTTAGGGCCGCAACCAGACTGATCTCTGCTAACAGTTGTCAGGCGTGAAGATTGTGTAAATGTGCTACATGGTAGGCCGGCTGTATGGGCAGTTGTTCCATCCTGTTGCAAGTAACTATAGTTCTTTTCCTACTCCGTTAGTTCTGCCACAAATGGTTACAAAATGTAGGCAATGTAGCACGCCAAAGTCAGCATCTGATGAAAGAAGATTGGACCAATAATGCAGCACCCAGACACAGCACACCAAACCCCAACCTTCTGATCATGCAACGGCGTTTCGTGGAAGTTACGCAGATTCTCCTCTGTCCATGTGATTTTATGAGTTGACATTACCATTCCGGTGAAATCGGGCGTCATCAGACGTAAAGAACAGATCCATGCCCAAGCTATTCAATGTGATCTCAGGGAACCGCCACTTACGAAACTAGAGGCGCTGACGAGCATCTGCCGGTCTTAATGCATGAACAACAGACGCTCGGTAGGGACGTATGTGCAGGTCCAGGTGGAGTAATCGTCCGCATGATCAACGTTCTATGGAGGTGTGTTGCGACAGGCACGAGTTGATTCGATAGGACTCTGAAGCATTTTCTGACGAACTGCAGCTGTATTTTCTGTAGTGCGGTAACATCGTCCCCTTCCATACCTCAGCGTACTCTGACACAGCCTACTCCACACTCTGAACTGGTGTGGATCGCGTGCTGGGCGTACACGTGGTGTGAGCGTCTCATCGTGTGGTTAATGCATACATTCACATCCTGTCATACCCACTCATCCGTGCCACTGTTATTTGCCGCACCCTGTGTATTATTAATGCTGTCCAGTCCCTGTAGGATCACCCAAAGCATTCTGCTTCATTAGAGCATTCTTTCTCATCATCCACGATATTCTCACTTTTTTCTTCATGGAGTTTCTTTCTGTCGACTTTGTCCATAATTTCTCTGCGACCTCTTTTTCTGTCCTCACGTTCTGCTTGCTCACATATCTTTGTATATATTTCTGTCTCCAATTCCTATTGGCTACGTCTGTGATTTTTCTAGGCTAAGTCTGTCTTGTGTGATCCATGATGTTGTTGACTGGACCCTTTGTATGAATGTCACAATTCTCTTGGTGAGTCTTTTTGGTGGTAGCCTGCTGATGTGGCTGTAGAATTTAAACTTTCTTTGTCTGACGTCTGGTGCTAGGTTTGACATCTTTGTGGTTCTCTGTGCTCGTTCAGCTTAGGGTCGAGAATTTCTCTCGTGATTTTGTGATACGGCAAAATAAATTGAGTTGCACATTTCTAATATCTAGGTGAAATTCTCGAAACTAGTGAAGAGAGGATGTCACAGAAGACTGGACTACAAAAAACGAAGAGAGCGTATGCGAAGCCACAGGACATCATATATAATAAGAAATTAAAGTTCATTCACAAAAAAATGAGACACTACAACACAGTAAAAGGATGCCTGATGTACTGTATGCAAAAGAGTAGATTTGTGTTACTTTGCCAGAGAACTCCGACCTTCTCTATGATAGTGTAAGTTCAGTTACTCCAGAATCCGAGTTCCTGGTTGCCGTTCGTTGAGGGATGGACTGGTTGCTACCTGGGGTATTGTACCTATGTCCCACAACAGCAGTGTTTGCTTGTAATCTTATTGGTCCAATGTCTCCACTGGGAAATTATAACCAGACATTGTTCGTTTCTGGAGCATCATTTGCAGTAGCACCCTGTCTGTGCACAGACGCTTATTAGGTAGCCACCCAGTGTGGATACCCTCCCACCTGGATATAAAGGGAGTGATGGTAATACGTGCTGGTATTTCTATTGTTAAATCGGCCCCGTATATAGATCAAGATTACACCAGTATTTCCGTCATTTGGAGACTAATAATTATAGTTATTACAAGTCGCATATTTTTGGGTTGGGTAGTACCTATAAGTACATGTGGCAAGGAGAAGAAATTAGTGCTTACTTGCCCATGGGCAACAGCTGAGGTGGTGAAGTATGGATGCGTGGACGCAAAATGGTCAGCTGACACAAGCTGACAGGCATAGTCCACTTAGTGCTGCAGTTACGGCCATGCCGGAAACATCAGGCTGTAAAGTTTGTGACTTGTTTTGGGAAGACTGGCAGAAATATCGGTACTTATCACTTTTACCCGGTCGTGTGTGTGTGTGTGTGTGTGTGTGTGTGTGTGTGTGTGTGTGTGTGTGTCAGGGTGTGGAAAGTGGGGAAACAAAACTGGGAGGATCACAAGCCCTTGAAACTTAGTGTTACTGTAAACACCTGTAGATAATCTGTTTTCGTCGAGTAAGGAATGAAGAGTTTCTGCAACGAGGTAACAACTGAAAAGAGGCTAACAAAGAACACAACAAAACGAAATTATAGATTGGTCGTTGGCGTACCACAGCTTCCGTATTACTACAAACTGCAGCTGAAAAACTGGTGGAAGGAAAAAACTTGCACATAGATGTAATTACAAGTGTACAAGGAAGGAACGTGGTGATGTAGGATGCAGAAGTTTCACTCATACGAAGAGAACAGCTGTAAAGTGGGAGTAATAGAAAACTACAACCAAAACCTAATACATGGCTGAAAAAAAGTAAATGGTCTCGCACCAACTTTTTGAAAGCTATGCCCCTAAAAATGTTTCCTTTGAGCGAATCAATCTCAGAAACAGATCTGCATTGTTAGCTCCACAAAAAAATGTTTTGCCTACACCCTAGTTACCTCCTTGGCTTTCGCCACGTCGTATCGGTTACTTGCCGATATTCGATAGAGCATAGAGAATTATACACAGTGGTAACTTGTATTGCAATTACAACTGTGGTAATCCCCCATTTACATCATATAGGTGTATCTCTATCGTTTCAGTACATTAAGAACCAGTCTGTGTTTCTACAATTACATACAAATTTAGACTTTTTAATATTTTTTTCGTATGTGAAAGATAACTTTGCTGATGCCCTGCATTTTGTAATGCAAAGTCCCCAGGGCTTTGTGCCTTAGCGTGCTTTGAGAATTATACACGTAAATCAGATTCACTGATTATAAGCTGTTCGTCACCGACATATATCGCTCAGTTGCACAAGAGATAGAGATATTGTAATATATTCGTGACAACAAAGAAATATGAAACAGATGTACTTACGTAGGAAATATGCATCATAATGTGCTAACGTCGCCAACACATCTGCCGCCGCTACTGCGGAACAATTATTAATTAACGTAAAGCTGACAACGACTATCATTCTAATCAAGGTCCAGCTTTTCATGAAAACAATATTGTGCGAAAAGCTGCTTCAGATTTCCAGCCGTTATTCAGGCATTTTGACTAATTCTGCCGCATGGGAATGAGACCTGTTCTCGTGTATTGAATGGGGCGCTGGATTGTTAGGACAGGCGAATACACCGCGGGTGAAATGAGCGTTTTATGCAAGCGTTTACATGTTTGCCGGAAACGAGGCCAATATTTATTTTATGTTAACCCGCGCGGCCGCATAAACAGACCCCCGGTTTACCGCTACCCTGCGTATTACGCTGAATGACATGCGAGGGCGCAGCCGTTCCTTCTCTCTCTCTCTCTCTCTCTGTCTCTCTGACTCTCTCTCATTCTGTCGCGCTTTTTGCCTCTGCGTCGTTTGTCTCTTTGAGCGATTAAATTTTACAACGTCAGCAAGGTGGAGATTTGACATTACGTGATTGTACTGTGTACATATACAGTTGTATGGTCATTATTATTAGCCACTTTGTTGAATGATATCAGGGAAATGTACGTAACTGGGAGGCCACTAAAGCAATTAAGTGCCAAAATTACGGTGAGTCCAACGAATGCCAGTTGGAAAGGTTGCGTGTCGCTGCCTCGACGGTATAGCTCTACTGTGCGAATTCGTAATGCGTCACGGTAACTGCCAATTGCGGCTACTGCACATTTACATACTTATACACGAATTTCACGAGTTGCGTCTATTCTGTTTCTGTTGTTACAAGTTCTCTGAGAGGTAGCGACGAATAACAGACAGGCAAGTTTCAGTAATAAAGAGATATTTTACACTTAGTTCTAAATAGGGGGTTAATAGCAGAGAGAAGCAGTTACGGAGAATACAATTACCTTAGAAAATTTGAATGTGTTTGGATATATATGTATCTGATATGAAATAACGTCAGAGCACGTTAACATTCTATCTCTACTACATTAGTCTCGGAAATGCATCAAGGCTGTTTACGGCACTATACCACACTTAATTTCTTATGCACCTGGAACTGGATACTGTGCTAGTGTGAAGCTGATAATGTACTGCGGTTTCTGCTGGTGCAGATACACAACGTTTAATACGTCACTTGCATACATGTGTGAGAGAATACGTGTGCCCTACACGAGCACGGCACGCAGTTCCACGTTGGCAACGGTGGCGAAGAGTTACGCGTCGAAGGAGGTGCGTAAAAATGGCTCTGAGCACTATGGGACTTAACTTCCGAGGTCATCAGTCCCCTAGAACGTAGAACTACTTAAACCTAACCAAACTAAGGACATGACACACATCCATGCCCGAGGCAGGATTCGAACCTGCGGCCGTAGCGGCCGCGCGGTTCCAGACTGTAGCGCCTAGAACCGCGGAGGTGCTTTAAAATCAGATGTAATATAGTGCGATAAACAGTCGCCATGCTTTTCACGCACACATTGCTTGAAACTGTCATTGTGTCTATTTTTAACCAATAAATATGCACGTATTCACTCAATTAATATCGATACTAACAGATCCCACATACATATTTTATTTTATTACTCGTATAATAATATTATACAGCTGACACAGAACTTTGTAAGCCATTACAACCTATAAAAACTTGTAAAAAGCTAAAAATTCGGCCTATTATGTTAATAGAGATAATAAGGTCCGTCGACATTCAACTTGTAGGACTCTGTCTCTAATGAGTGTGATGTTGATCGGATTGTTTCAAGGATGCAGTAGGAAATCGACGATTCTCTTTCAAAGTAACCATCCCGGCATGTGCTGGAGGGATTGAGGGATATCAAAATGCTCGGACGTGGATGTAAAAGTCGTCCTGCCGAATGCGAGGCCCGAAGTACATCAAAACCGCTGTAAGCCTTTGCAAACGTTTCAGTGAATCGTCATTTGCGTCATGTAGCAAAGAGTGTAATGTTATGAGCTACTAATGTGAATATAAAACTTGATAGGAAATTTTATACACGCCTGTCGTTTTCAAGGTTAAAATCATTCTTCGCGCCTGCGATATCAGAAGTGAATGAAGGTAAAATACGTTCGCACATAAATATAACGCACATTTGTTAATAGCTAAGGTAGAGTGAATGCGAAAACACTTTTTGGAGAACGAAAAAAGTATGAGAACCGTTAGCAGTGGTTTTTATTGCGATAAAACATGTAATGAAAGCCATTCTGTTCAGTATACGTAAAGTAACGAAACAAAGTGTATTATATAAATCAGAAAAACTAGGAAAGGTCGATCGCTGACACTAGAGAGTAGGGAGTACAGGAAATATTAACAAATTTCCCTCATTACAATCTGCCTAATATATAACTCAAATCGGCCAAATCGGAAGGTAACGTAACAACTACTTTGATCGCAGTACGAGCGAACGGCAGACCGTTAGTACCGGCGAGAAGTCGGTAAGTAAGTGTGTGTGTGTGTGTGTGTGTGTGTGTGTGGCGGGGGGGGGGGGGGGGGGGGCACGCTACTCATATTGCAAACATAGTTTAATTCTTCAGTAGTGAAACAGTTCTGCCATATTTTTACATAATTTTTTTCCTTAAACCTAACAACTATGTTGCTATGTTGATACCAAAGCAAAGACATGGTGAAACGAGTCCCTGAAATCAGACAAAAATAACTGTCATTGGTGGAAAACTAGAGAGGCAAATTCAAAGAGAAACCTTTCATGTCATTTCATACATTTTATACTACACAGTGTGAACATTAATTAAACCGTCAAACTGCAGGGACGTATTCCTGACTGGAAATACAGGAACGGTCCTGTAATCATGTGCCCCGGAAAGGCATCGTTCCCACGGTAGATGGCGCTGACGAATGATAGTTCCCCTGACGACGTTCCCTCTGTACCTTGTGTGTTGGAGACTGTGAGATTGGCGCAGCGTATTGTGAGCGGAAGGAAGGTCCGATATTCATGTTGAAAACAAGGCGAGATTGTGTTCGTGTAAGGCCAAGCAGATGCAAACAGTCGAGAGGCAGCACGGCTATACCGACACAAGTACCCTCACGGACGCCAAGCACATCAGGTATCATTTCAAGTCCTTTTGGGCCTTAGGGGGATACGGGTCCTTTCAGACACGAACGTGCAGGAAGGAGATCGACCGTGGGAACACTAGTTTTGGAGGACCGAGTTCTACTGGATATTGAGACGAACCCTAGTACAAGCTCCGGGCAAGTGGCCCACCAACATCGTAAAGGCCAAAGTACGATTATGTGTATCGTGCATGACAACCGCTACTATCTCTATCATCTGCAATTCCATGGAGGCAACTTTGAAAATCGATCGTGACGTGGATGTGATGTAGCACTGTACTGTCTGCCGGGACGATTTGTTCTCGTTACACGCACACCGTCCATTTCCGAACATATGTTCATAGGACCTTTTTTCCTCTATTTCCAGCCCGGAGTCCGTCCCTCCAGTGTGTCGGTTTTATTAATGTTCACCCTGTATGTTTGTTACTCAATGCAATGAGTGATTCTAGTCAAGGAAAAAAATAATGAACTCTTATACTCGTCTCAGCCGCGCAAGGAGCTAATGTGTTGACGTAAATAAGTGGCTCTGGCACAGACACAACAGATTGCTGACGCAACTACAGAGCTCTCTGAAGACGATTTATGGGTATCGAAACTAGTCATGTATTAAAAAATGTGAAACTGAGACTGAAAAGTAATCGGTGTGCTGGAATTGTTTTAAGTAAATACGTAGAGTGAAGCACGCCCATGGAGGTAGACTGTTGGTGGGCCCAGCGACTACTGGAAAAGACACGAGAGTTGGTCGTTTGTGAGACAGAAGCAGACAGAAGGTGTGCCAGACGTGGATGCTCGCCACTGACATTGTACGAGATACGGGATGGCATTGTAATTCTGTCAGAGACAGCAAAGGACTTGGAAAAGCAGTTGAACGGAATGGACAGTGTCTTGAAAGGAGGATATAAGATGAACATCAACAAACCCTATGGAATGTATTCGAATTAAGTCGTGTGATGCTGAGGGAATTAGATTAGGAAATGAGGCACTTAAAGTAGTAAAGGAGTGTTGCTATTTGGGGAGCAAAATAACTGATAATGGTCGAAGTAGAGAGGATATAAAATGTAGACTGGCAATGGCAAGGAAAGCGTTTCTGAAGAAGAAAAAATTGTTTACATCGAGTATAGATTTAAGCGTCAGGAAGTCGTTTCTGAAAGTATTTGTATGGAGTGTAGCCATGCATGGAAGTGAAACATGGACGATAAATAGTCTGGACAAGAAGAGAATAGAAGCTTTCGAAATGTGATGCTACAGAAGAATGCTGAAGATTAGATGGGTAGATCACATAACTGATGATGAGGTATTGAATAGATTTGGGGAGAAGAGGAGCTTGTAGCACAACTTGACTAGAAGAAGGGATCGGTTGCTGGGACATGTTCTGAGGCATCAAGGGATCGCCGATTTAGCATTGGAGGGCAGCATGGAGGGTAAAAATCGTAGAGGGACACCAAGAGATGAATACACTAAGCAGATTCAGAAGGATGTAGGCTGCAGTAGGTACTGGGAGATGAAGAAGCTTGCACAGGATAGAGTAGCACGGAGAGCTGCATCAAACCAGTCTCAGAACTGAAGACCACAACAACAACTGGATGGCAGTAACAGCCAGCAGGTATTCTTCGATGCTGTCCAGCGGAGGAGGACGTGGCACCTGGCTCCACTGCGGTTTGGAGACTCCAGTCTGAATTACGGGCTAAATCAGCTCATAACTCTTAGGATGCAAGGATTCAGCGGGCACTAATCTCGAAACTAAAGATGGCTGGCATTTGTTAAATAAGGAAAGGATTGATACCATCTTGGGTGTAACGATGCCTGTAGTATGAAAGACTTGCTGGAAGGATATTTTATTAATTGATCTTAGGCGATGGTTCAGAATTTCATTTACATAAGTTAAAAGTTTGCTGGGAATGCATCATTCATAAAGGTATTTGAACCAGTGATATATGATCTTCGTAAGTCAGCGCAAACCTTTTACCGAAAAATTTATCAGGGAATAATATCACTACACGTGACCTGCCAGGTTTGCTGAGAGTGTTAATGCGCTGCTTCCTGGACACGGGTAGGCTCGCCGGCCCCGGATCGAATGCGCTCGGCGGATTAAAGACGAGGGCCGGCGTGCCAGTCAGCCTAGATGTGGTTTTTAGGCGGTTTTCCACATCCTGCTGGTTGAATACCGGGCTGGTCTCCACGTTCCACCTCAGTTACAAGACTCACAGACATTTGCAACACTTTCGCTATATTTCTTGATTTACAGTAGACACTGACAGATGGGGTACACTAATTCCATCCCTTGGGATATAGGGTGGCAGCAGGAAGGGCATCCGGCCATCCCTTCAAATTAACCACGCCAAATCTGTACTTAACCCTGCCTACCCTGTGCACAATATGGGACAAAGGCAGTAGCCACAGATCATTATATGTAGAAAGTTGCAGGCAACATCTCACCAAAATCAGTGCTATGAAGGCATTACAAGTAAGTACACTTTCCCACAACATGATACTGTGACCAGTATAATTTCAATAAAATAACTGCTTCAGTTTTCCTTTACTTGATTAGCTCTCTCTCCCTGCTGTATCTTAATGCTGGAGCATTAATTACAAACTTCTTTCACAAATATCACATTATTGAAATTAATGAGAAACTTTTATTGTTGGCCACAGCACTGTTTCAGAGCTTAGGTTAATGTGGAGTAGTGTATGAATGTAAAAAGTTTTATTTTGTGGTGCCTCATTCACTATGACCATGTGTGAAGAACAGCAGCAGAGGCTGAAAACACTGAAAATTTAGGCAGTTGCAGCCCAATCTGTGTTGTGAGTGGCTTTTATGACCCCTGCGAGTGGGAAGAGAAAGTGCCTGCTGGCTACATAGAGTCTGCTTTTCATTTGTCAGTCTCTTTCGGTTTGACAATGCACATGTCATAATACTGACAGTGATTCAATACCATAACTGAAACAAAGAACAAAGTCCGAAGTCCAATAGCCGAAAACGTGTTGCAATCTAAATAAAAATGCAATTCTTGTGACCAATGAGAATATGAAAAAGATATCTTTCCGTCGATTTCCAACGTGCATAAGTCAGCAGCCACAGGAACAGCCTATACAGTGCTGTGCGTATCTTCAGAATCCCTGAGAAGCTGGCTAGAATGGTGAAAACTTGAATGGATGGGTCAAAGGTAGTAGTGTGTTTCAGAGGAGTGACGTCAGAAGAGTTCGAGATTGAGAGAAATCTCTGACAACTGGATGCTCTCTCAGGTGTTCTGTTCATTGACATCTTAGGGAAAGTGAGGGAAAAGAAGGGAACGTATTCAATACGAGTGACCTGGAGTACAGATGGGTGGTAATTTCAATTGTCTCGTATATGCAGACGATACAGTACCATTCAAACGATGATCTGGAATAAATGTACCAGAAAATGGACAACCACGCACACAACGTAGCACTCATGGTGAATCAAGATAAAATGGATTTCGTACAATTGGCAAGACGACGAGAGCAGCAAGAGTTTCTTTGGAGAGACGGCATGAGGTCCAGTTCAAATACTTAGATCTTGGTTTACCAGTTACAACAGTACAGGAATGAATATCGAGGAAAGACCAGCAGTGGGAATGAAATGCATGCACTCCCTCAGGGAGACGCTGAGCTCACATTCAATATCAGGGAACATTATGATGAGAAACGTAGGGATATGCTCAGCAGTCACGTACAGTTCAGAAACCTGGAGCATGACTAAACGAGAAAAGGAAAAATCTATTAATATTTGAAAGAGGTGTAATGAGGCAGATATGGTGACCGATATTGGGTAAAGAAGAATTCAGCAGTAAGAAGACCGAGGAAATATACCTCTTGATGAAACAACAGCCCTTCGTATGACAGAAGAAAGAAGGCGAAGAAGTCACTTGAGGAGAAACCAAACATCAGACTCGCCTTAGGACGACCATGGCAGGATTGGATGGACGACCTGGCAGCCCTGGGTATTGAAGGCACCTGGAAGAACCGAGCACTAAACAGATAGGAATGGAGGAGATTTGTTGAGGTAGCGCTGTGGCCTGCAGGACCTGTAATCACTGGATACATATTTATGTGCAGTGCTTTTAGATGGATAGGACATTACATGATTGAGTCACAATGTGACGAATCCATGAGAAAAGTATAATGATCTGAGGAAGTCTGTCACAGAAATAACACTAAACGCTTTATTCAGGTGACTGGGATTATATGAATAGACCACTGAAAGTAACTGTTACCGAATAATTTCTTTAGCTGTGTCTTCAAATGGAGTTTAAACATAAGCAACAGCAAGTACTAGCTCCGGGATTTAAAACAGCACTACGGCAACGACGATGTAGTAGGTGTCCCAGGAGCAGTGACCAATATTCAAGTATGTGACAGGAAAGATCACTCGAAGCAAAAACGTCTAGCAAACAGGGGATCTAAAAGGCATATCATAAGAGTTATGAACACCTCTTCATCTTTGATACTGTGGAACAATTCTCTTCTACTGTAAGGTTTTACTTTTCATATTCTATGAAGAGGTAGTGTAGACCAAAATGAGAAAAACATGGGCTTCTGAAATGTATACCTTAACGGCTATGAGCAAATGTTCATCTTGGCTGCTGTGAAACGCTCTCGCGCTTACCAAACATTGCCGTGGTGGAATCCGGCGCTCATTATTGGACCTCCTCTGTCACTTCTATTAATCCAAGTGGCAAAGGTCCCACAGTATTGAGCAATACTCAAGAATGGTCTTAACAATTGTTTTGTAAGACCCTTCCCTCGTTAATCAATTCTATTTCCTTAATAGTCTTCCAACGAATCTTCACCTGGTATCTGCATCGAGGACGTTGCTACTAGGTTTTTCAGTGGTTCATTACCTATAGCGTAACCTAAAATTAACGGGACTTTTCGACTACTATTGTTCAGTCGGTTACATTTACACTTCTGGTCATTAAAATTCCTAAACCAAGAAGAAATGCAGATCATAAACTGGTATTCATTGGACAAATATATTTCACTAGAGCTGACATGTGATTACATTTTCACGCAATTTGGGTGCATAGATCCTGAGAAATAAGTACCGAGAACAACCACCTCTGGCCGTAATAACGGCCTTGGTACGACTGGGCATTGAGTCAAACAGAATTTGGATGGCGTGTACAGGTACAGCTGCCCATACAGCTTCAACACGATACCACAGTTCATCAAGAGTAGTGACTGGCGTATTGTGACGACCCAGTTACTCGGCCACCATTGACCAGACGTTTTCAATTGGTGAGAGATCTGGAGAATGTGCTGGACAGGCCAGCAGTCGAAAATTTTCTGTATCCAGAAACGCTCGTACAGGACCTGCAACATGCGCCCGTGCATTATCCTGTTGAAATGTAGGGTTTCGCAGGGATCGAATGAGGGGTAGTGCCACGGGTCGTAATACATCTGAACTGTAGCGTCCACTGTTCAAAGTGTCGTCAGTGTGACAAGAGGTGACCGAGACGTGTAACCAATGGCACCCCATAACATCACGCAGGGTGATACGCCAGGATGGCGATGACGAATACACGCTTCCAATGTGCGCTCACCACGATGTCGCCAAACACGGATGCGACATCATGATACCTGGATTCATCAGAAAAAATGACCTTTTGCCATTCGTACACCCAGGCTCGTCGTTGAGTACACCATCGCAGGCGCTCCTGTCTGTGATGCAGCGTCAAGTGTAACCGCAGCCATGGTCTCCGAGCTGATAGTCCATGCTGCTGCAAACGTCGTCGGACTACGCACTATAAAACTTTGATACATGTAGAATAAAAGATGGATTAAAAAAAAGACAGTTGGCATTTCTTTTGGAGTGACCCTCGTACAAGCAAACGTAACACTATCGTATCTAGCAACTACTCAGTTTGTATGGCACAGAGAAGTGTTGGTGCGGAAACTTTGCGCAGAACGATGTCTCGTAAACGACTCGAACTAGAATCCTGCAACGAACACCACTGGCATTCTAATTTGCTCTGTTTTTAGTTTGTTGATGGCAATACGCTTTTTTGCAATTACAATTGCATGTTTTTAATAAAAACTACGCTTTATAAGTATTCTTACAATCTGTGTATTGGCTAATAATACGAGTCCCTGATGACCAATCCATTCTGTGAAAACCGCGCATCAATAGCACTTTCAGTTTCCGTAATATTTGCGGTGCACGTTTTAAGTGATTCACCCTGTATACAACATCTGGTGAAGAAAATAATATCTCAGAACGTTTTGTTAGTATTTGTCGTATTAAAATTATTCTTATTCCTGGGGTAACTGTGAGGTAGAAAAAACTGTATGTGTGAAACGCTGGTCCGATGTAAGAGAGGACCTGAAAGCCCTAATTTCATCAGGTAAAATAAATAAATAAAAATGTAAGAAAATGAAGATTGGAAAATTGACAAGTTGCACCGATACATAAGAAAGGAAGTACGCACCATCTTCGATTAGTAGCATGGTTTTCGAACGTATACAGTGTACGAACATTATGAATTACGTCCAAGAAAACCATTTTTGACACATAGGACGGATTCAGAAAATATCGTTCTTGCTAGACTAAAATAGTTCTTTATTCACGCGAAATAACGAGTGCAATCGACAGCGGATCTCAAACTGCTCCTGTGTTTCTATCTATCCGTAAAGCTTTTGACACCGTTTCTCACAAGCTAACCAAAGTGCATGCCTGTGGAATATCGTCTCAGTTGCGCTACTGTATTCGTAATTTCCTGTCAGAATGTTCACAGTTCGTAGCAACTGACGGAAAGTCGTCGAGTAATACAGAAGTGTTACAGACCACCTGCTGTTTCTAATCTACATAAAAGATTTAGGAGACAATCTCAACAGTCATCTTAGATTGCGAATGGTGCTATTATTTACCGCCTAGTACAATCTTCAGGAGATCAAAACCAACTGCAAAATGATTTGGACAAGAGACCTGTTTACTGCGAAAAGTGACCGTTGACCATAAATAACGAAAAGTTTGAGGTCATCTACATAAGGATTAAAAGGAATCTGTTAAATTTCAGTTACACGATAAATCTCACAAATCTAAAGGCTGTCAGTTCAATACCTTGGGATAAGAACTACGAACAACTTCATTTTGAACGATCAGGCTGATCGTGTTGTGGGAATATTAAACCAAAGATTGCGTTCTATTGAATAAACACTTACAAGAGATAACAAATACGCTAAATAAACTGCTTACATTACACTTGTCCATCCTCTGCTAGAGTACTGCTGTGCGGTACTGGATCTTTTCCAGATAGTTTTGACGGAGGTCGCCGCAAAAGTTAAAAGTAGCGCAGCTGGTTTTGTACTGTCGCGAAACGGGGGAGAGAGTCACGGAGATGAATCGCGAGTTGGGGTAGTAATCATTAAAAGAAAGGGGCTTTTCGTTGCCGGGAGATCTTTTCATAACATGTCAGTCTCCAGCTTTCTCCTCCGAATGCGAAAATATTTTCTGACGCCCACATAGGGAGAAAGGTGAATAAGAGGAATCAGAGCCCGCACGGTAAGATTCAAATGTTCGTTTTTCCCGCGTCGTTTTCTAGAAGGGAACGACAGAGCAACAGTCTGAAGGTGGTTCGATGAGCGCTCTGCTAAGCGTTAAAGTGTGAAATTCAGAGTAGTCGCGTAGTTATATGCGTAGGCCTATTGGTGTGCTTGATCTCGCGCAACCTTCTGGCGTTGTTATCTTTCTGTACAAAAAAGCATCGTCTCAGATTTTATCCACTAAATCATTTATATAGGTTGTACACTGTGATGGGCGTACATAATTCCTTTACTATAACCCCGAAATTATCTTTACATATGCCGAACTTGTCTCTTCAGTAACAATGTGCTGAGTTGTATGTGCTAGGAAGGTCTTTACCTAAATCTCTATCCGATCCAGCATCCGACAATATCGTACTTTTTTTACTAAACGACAATATCGAATGTCTCCTGGAAGACAAGGAAGACGGCACCTACATGCTCCATATTTCATTGGCGAACAGAACAACCTGTGCTCTGCTAGATCTTTGCTTCCTAAGCACATATTAATTGTGATAGAGGAGTTCTTTCCCCAAAACCTTAATACTGGATGAGAATAAAACATGTTCCATAATCCAGTACCTCATCTCATACCTTCCGAAGTTCACAGAAGTTCTGCGTATGTTGCGTGAGTAGCACTCCAGGACTTCACGGAAGTCAGCTACGCTGGTGTTGCAAAACTTAAGGCTGAAACTAACTTTTACATAATGTGTCACTGGCAAGTCACATGGCTCGATGGAACTTGGATCGTGTACATAAAGAAGTGCCACACTACAATGCGGAGGGTAACAAAGAAAAACGCAATGAGACGCAAAGAGGCGATACGTATTTTTAATCAAGTACAATAAGTACACTGAAACACAGTAATATCAGAAATTCAGTCCGCCTTGATGCAAAACACCTTGTTATTCGTTTATTTCTTTATTCTCCGAAACTAATTTCGGCGACAAATATCAGCATCATCAGTGGGGTTTTTAAATCTTATTTATTGTATGTTACAGCATGTTTTAAGCAATTATTGGCGCTGTTTGCGACATATTTTCTGTGTTCTTTTTTTCTGCTGCCGTTTTTTACTTAGCGAACATCATGTTCGTTGGATGTTATATTACGCCACATTCTGGATCAGAAAAGAAAAGCACGAAAGTTTTGTTTTTTTGTGTATAAAAGCAGCCACATGCCTTCCGACGAACATGACATGACGTTCGCTAAGAAAAAAAAGAGCACAGAAAATATGTCGCAAACAACGCCAATAATTGCTAAAACATGCTGTAACATACAATAAATAAGATTTAAAAACCCCACTGATGATGCTGATATTTTTCGCCGAAACTAGTTTGGAAGAACAAAGAAATAAACGAATAACAAGGTGTTTTGCATCAAGGCGGACTCAATTTTTGATATTACTGTTTTCATATGCAAGAACGGGTCAAGTGGAAGAGTTCCAAGATAAAATCAAAGTACACTGAAGTCATCGGGATTTATGATGGCCCCCTGGAAATTACAAAAAGCGGGAAATGGTTCTTAATAGGGTGTGTATTCACCACGGACGGCAATGCTTGCCCTTCGCCGTGCTCCCATGATGGCCACAAGGTTGCTAAGTAGTTCTTACAATAGGCGCTCTCACTTCTCCACCAGCCCGGTTGACAGCTGGTGGATGATCCAGATTGAGATGATGGATGATAACATGTATACATGCTGCAGTACGTCCCGCAGCTGTATTCCACACATGTTCGATGAGCTGTCAGTGGTGTAAACCGATAGGCCAGTCCATTCGCCGAGTATCTTCTCGTTCCAACAGCTCCTCCACCTGCGCTGTTTGGTGCGATCGCGTGTTGTCATCCACGAAATTGAAGTCAGAGCGGAATGTACAGCTTGAAAGGCGCACTTGGAGAAGGAATACAAGGTCACAACGATGTTGATCGGTGGGTGCACCATTCGAAGATTTGGAAGTCAGTAGCCTCCTCTCCCCTCCCCCTCCCCACTCCACAACACTATGCCACCCTACACCATAACTCCTGGATCACCAAAAGGATCATATTCGATTGTGTTTCCTGCTGTATTACGTGTTCCCGCCTCTTGCCATACACCAAGAAGAAATGCAGATGATAAACAGATATTCATTGGACAAATATATTATACTAGAACTGACATGTGATTACATTGTCACGCAATTTGGGTGCATAGATCCTGAGAAATCAGTACCCAGAACAACCACCTCTGACCGTAATAACGGCCTTGATACGCCTGGGCATTGGGTCAAACAGAGCTTGGATGGCGTGTACAGGTACAGCTGCCCATGCAGCTTCAACACGATACCACAGTTCATCAAGAGTAGTGACTGGCGTATTGTGACGAACCAGTTGCTCGGCCACCATTGACCAGACGTTCTCAATTGCTGAGAGATCTGGAGAATGTGCTGTCCAGGCCAGCAGTCGAACATTTTCTGTATCCAGAGGGCCTGTACAGGACGTGCAACATGCGGTCCAGTATTACCCTGCTGAAATGTAGGGTTTCGCAGGGATCTTATGAGGGGTAGAGCCACGGGTCGTAACACATCTGAAATGTAACGTCCACTGTTCAAACTGCCGTCAATGCGAACAAGAGGTGACCGAGACGTGTAACCAATGGCACCCCATACCATCACGCTGGGTGATACGCCAGTATGGCGATGACGAATAGACGCTTCCAATGTGCGTTCACCGCGATATCGCCAAACACGGATGCGACCATGATAATGTTGTTAACAGAACCTGGATTCATCCTAAAAAATGACGTTTTGCCATTCCTGCACCCAGGTTCGTCGATGAGTACACCATCGCAGGCGCTCCTGTCTGTGATGCAGCGTCAAGGGTAACCGCAGTCATGGTTTCCGAGCTGATAGTCCATGCGTTGTCGAACTGTTCGTGCAGGTGGTTGTTGTCTTATAAACGTCCCCTTCTGTTGACTCAGGGATCGAGACGTGTCTGCACGATCCGTTACAGCCATGCCGATAAGATGCCTGTCATCTCGACTGCTACTATACGAGGCCGTTGGGATCCAGCAGGGCGTTCCGTATTACCCTCCTGAACCCACCGATTCCATATTCTACTAATAGTCATTGGATCTCGACCAACGCGAGCAGCAATGTCGCGAAACGATAAACCGCAATCGCGATAGGCTACAATCCGACCTTTATCGAAGTCGGAAACGTGATGGTAGGCATTTCTCCTCCTTACACGAGTCATCACAAGAACGTTTCACCAGGCAACGCCGGTCAACTGCTGTTTGTGTATGAGAAATTGGTTGGAAACTTTCCTCATGTCAGCACGTTGTAGATGTCGCCACCGGTGCCAACCTTGTGTGAATGCTCTGAAAAGCTAATCATTTGCATATCACAGCATCTTATTCCTGTTGGTTAAATTTCGCGTCTGTAGCACGTTATCTTCGTGGTGTAGCAATTTTAATGGCCGATAGTGTACGTCCAACATTGTCGAAAACGTTCATTTTCGTCTTACAAAGATACCGCGCCTACTCGTAATTACAGATTCCGTCCAGATTTATAGTACGTGCTGGGCTTGGCCAGAAATGAAAGTGACAGAAATGACGGCCTAGCGTTTAGAAGTAAATAGCATAATTGGCAATAAATCATTAAATGTAAGGATAGTAGAACAAATCTATTGAAGTTTAAGAATATATGTCGTTACAGTTCGAACTAAAGGTAATCCTTTCCCAACATTTTCAGTCAGTTCAGTTTGGTTATGGTGTTACTGCTAAACTGTGTTCAACCAACCTCTGGTTTGTCCCTTTGTACGTGGTACTGGACGACACAGTATGCAATAGCACTTTTGAAACCAGAGAGTTTACATTCACAGGATAGTCAAGGAAAATTCTCAGATTGTGTACAATTTGCCTTGGCGTAACTCCATAATACCGTATATCCACTTCCTAACGACATTTGTCTTAAATGTTCCGACACAGATCATAATAAATACAATTATCGATTATGATTGCTATATAGACCTTCCCTATCACGCATTTAACAGCCAGAACATTATGACCACATACCTAATAGTCAGTATGTCCACCTTCGGCACGGATAACAGCGGCGACGCGTCGTGGCATGGAAGCAGTAAGACCTTCGTAGGTCGCTGGAGGGAGTTGGTAACACAGCTACACACGCAAGTCGTCTAATTCCCGTTAATTCCGGGGAGGAGGGCAATTAGCTCTGACGCCACGTTCAATCTCATCCAGATGTGACCCATCTGGTTCAGATCTGGAGAGTTAGATACCGCTTGCATTGCCCTCTTCGTTTTTCATGTGTGTATGTGGCTGCATGGGGCCACGCGAACTAGAGCCGTTTGCTCATCGAATGAGTCATTACATTTTTACTGAATGCTGATTACAAAATTTTAAAACCAAAGAAATAAAGAACTAATAGATCAGAAAAAATATGTCAGAGAGCATACAAATAAATAACACATTACAGAAAAAAGTTATCAATTATTGGGAGGAAGTACTTGTCTAAATGGAAATATCCCACAGAAAAACCTCTCAGCTTGGATTTGAATCCTTGTGGTTCACCACTCAGTGTGTACGGCTCTGCTTGTAGTCTATTGAAAATGGTACGTGGGAGGTGTCATCCCAGTGCAAAGCTTTTTCCCGTCTTACGCTCAATGAGTGAATGTTGCTGTGTTTTCTGAATGAGAGTACTGTGAACCGGAGATCAGTCTGCTCGCCCTTTTCTGGACAGATTGTAACGGGCCATTGCGTTCCCCAAACCATTCCATCAGCCTCATGACCTTGTGCCATCGCACATTTCCTGTCGAAAAATGCCATTGCCATCAGTAAACATCATCGTCATGAAGATTCAAATGGCTCTGAGCACTATGGGACTTAACATCGGAGGTCATCAGTCCCCTAGAACTTAGAACTAGTTAAACCTAACTAACCTAAAGACATCATACATATCCATGCCCGAGGCAGGATTCGAACCTGCGACCGTAGCAGTCGCGCGGTTCCGGACTGAAGCGCCTAGAACCGCTCGGCCACCGTGGCCGGCTTGTCATGAAGGGGTATACGTATTATGCAACCAGAGTACGATACTACTTGGCCGTCATGGCGCCTTGCACATCTTCCACTGGACCCTGGATTCCCAAGTGAATTTTGCCCGGAGCGTAATGGAGCCGTCGCCAGCTTGTTCCCCTCCCGCGGTACAGGTAACAAGGAGCTGTTGCTCAAGCAGACAACGGATTCAAGCCCTGACATCGGCATGATGACGTCATTGGGATTCATCAAACCCTGCAACCCACTGCCACAGCGCCAACGTCCAGTGCTGATGGTCACGTGCCCATTTCAGTCGTAGTTGCCGAAGTCGTGGTGTTAACATTGGCACATGCATGGACCATCGGTTGCGAAGACCCATCGTTAGTAGTGTTCGGTGGATTGAGTGTTCAGACACACTTGTGCTCATGCACTGTGCCGAACATTAAAGGCTGATGTTAGTTCCGCCAGTTTGTCGTCTGTCCTGTTTCACCAATCTGTCCAGTCTAAGACATTTGAGATCTATAATGAGGGGTGCCCGCCCAACCGCACAAGCTCTGGACGTGGCTTCACGTTGGTTTCACCACGTGTTGAAGATACTCACCACAACACTTCTAGAACGCCTGACAGGCCTTGCAGTTTGCAAAACGCTCACGCCAAGCTTCCAGGCCATCACAATCTGCCCTCAATCAAACTCAGACAGATGCCACGCCTTCCTCATTCTACACACGGACAGCACGCTCACTGGGTATTGATTATTCGTATACGAAGGTCCACCACGGTAAGTAGCAATAGGGTGTGGTACATGAGAACCTAACGTACAGCACTGAATAGTGGGTTTCAGTGAGTCGATCTCACACTTGGGAATCACGTGACTTAGGACCTAAATTGCAGGTGTGCATAAACAATTTCTATTGTCAATGGGGAATATTACGACTGAAGTCCCTTGAAAAATTCTGCATGTCTGTGAACACCAGCCATGGGAATTTAATGAAAAGTTAATCTCTCCTTGTCATTTAAACCCAACGCACTACCTGCTGTACCGTCCCCTATGGAAATTTATATATTACTGCGCTGATAAACCTCTAACGTTATTTGATTTTCAAACAGCTGAGCAAAACTGAACGTACTGAGACTTTTCTTTCTTTACTTATTCTGATCAACACTAAACTGACACACATTTTTTTTTTCAGCCCAACGCAGTCTGACTTCCAATAATCCCTACAAAAGAATGGCCCTGACTAACAATAACCTATACCTTTCATGAATCACTTACCTCACAAAATCTTCGTGACTCGAACTACTGCAATACAGCGAGTGCCAATACTGTCAGCCAAATAAATGTTTCTAACTACTGAAGGCACTAACTACTGATAGGCATAGTGAGAAAATGAAAGATTTTAATGGAGAACAATGTATTTACCTTAATAGTGTTCAAAAGTCATTATATATATATATATATATATATATATATATATATATATATATATATATATATATATCAGCTCATGACATCCAGTCTTACAAATTTCCTTTTTCTGACGGACACACGTCCAGATAGTATACTCTAAAAACTCTGCCATCTCTCTCCCCACATCCACCACTGCTGGCAGCTCACCTCCAACTGCTCAACGCTACGCGCTGTTCACATCCAACTGCCCAACACTACAATAGCAAATATTCCAACAATGCAAACCAGACACAGACTGCACACAGCACAGTCAGTGATTTTCATACAGAACGCTACGTGGTGTTACCCACATAAAAACCTAAACAGCCTGCTTACACTGCTATACTATTCCAGTAAAGAGAAGCGTTATCCAGCGATCGCAACGTGGTTATCAGGCTGTTGGTTCCCTCGCAGTGACAAAGAAGGCTTTGGCTCCGTAAGTGAAGCAGCCTGTATTGAGGTACCGTAGCTATCAGTAGCATACACTGTAACTTAGTCGTTCAACTTCGTAATTCTTATGAAGACCGCTGCTATGAGCGCCTGGACAGTAAAGATTTGTGTTTTGCATTTTTATGTATAACCTTGCTCCTCAGTGATACGTAAAGGCCTGGATGAGTCGCGGCTAATGGTGGCTGGCTCTGAGCACTATGGGACTTAACATCTATGGTCATCAGTCCCCGCGGCTAATGGTCTACTCATCTCAAACAGAACGAAACGAGATCAAGATCCCCGTACGGTTGGGGCGATCGGTAGCCCCACGCCTGCATATATATACTCGTACACAGAAACGCGCATCCCATAACACTAACGTGGGTTTACGGCTTCAGTGCGAAGAGTCAGAGGTATACAGAGATCGAAATGGTTCAAATGGCTCTGAGCACTATGGGACTTAACATCTGAGGTCATCAGTCCACTAGACTTAGAACTACTTAAACCTAACTAACCTAAGGACATCACAAACATCCATGCCCGAGGCAGGATTCGAACCTGCGACCGTAGCAGTCGCGCGGTTCCGAACTGAAGCGCCTAGAACCGCTCGGCCACAGTGGCCGGCTATACAGAGATCTCTGTGTGGCTATATAAATGCAGGGTGAATTAAAATTAGCTCACCCGATTGCCAAATCTCGATTGCCTGCGTACCAACAGTACTAAAAATATCTAACAAAATTTTGTACCGTGCATATTATCAGTACAGATCACACACCAAAGAAAGAGAATTTCACCACACTGAGGTAGCTTGTAAGACAAGTACCTTCATTCTGTACTGTTTAGCTGTAACACCTAGTCAGTTTGTGATCTTGGGGAAAAACTAAGCCGGCCTTTGTGGCCGAGCGGTTCTAGGCGCTTTAGTCCGGAACCGCGCTGCTGCTGCGGTAGCAGGTTCGAATCCTGCCTCAGGCATGGATGTGTGTGATGCCCTTAGGTTAGTTACGTTTAAGTAGTTCTAAGTCTTGGGACCTGATGACCTCAGATGTTAAGTCCCATAGTGCTCAGAGCCATTTGAACCATTTTTTGGAAAAACTGAATTCTGTGAATGCCTTAATTTTTCTTCAAGAAAGTTTGCTATGCTATGGTATGTAATGGAGGACCTTTACTCTTTTACTATGAAGTAATAGTTATTTAGAAAGAAGATTCATTTGCCCAAGATCATTAGTAATTAGTTCAGTATTGTTGTTATCGACTTTTCCTAGGAGGACGCATGTCATGAATAACTGCAGCGTAGGCAACACAGACGATCGCGCTGAACAAATTGCGCAAGGAAAACATTACCGCTAATTAAAGTGTACGCATAGCGAGCACAGTGGGAAAAATCATTAAGAAAGATAAAAAAGCTAAAAGTAAATAAATAAGGCAAAAATAAAAAATTAAAAACAGTTAGTGCAGCGGGTATGTTTTGCATTACAACACTAGAGTTCGATTTTTTAATTTCCCAATTTTCACCTATACAATAATGATGTAGAATCCACTGCTACTTAAAAGATACGAATCCTACAATTACAGCTTTTTTTTACGTTGAATGTAATAATTATTGCTAAGAAGTGTCAGAAATACTCGTGAAAAGTAAAAATTAGTTGAAATTAATTACCTGTCACAGGACAGAAATATCAACAAAACGTATCAGTGTCGATATTAAACATACATACTACTTTCGGTAAGAATGGCCAATTGACTGATACCTGAAAGACGTAATCAGGCGTTCATGTGACGGTAATAAGCGTTTGTGGTTACTCACATGTGCTGTATATTAGTGGGAACTGTATGACTGCGCGATTAATATCCAAGTTGCTGGTCCTATCCCCCATCAGTACGTCAGAACTTCATAAAAGTGTAAGGGACATGAAAGTGGCAAGCGTGATAGTTGTTACTAGTCGACTGAACTAATATCAGGGAGGTACAGTGAAAACTGGGCTCCAATGAATTTGACGAAGTAGTGCAAAACAATGTGCTTGCTCCATGTGGTATGCATGGTTGAAGGGGGATCCACCTAGGATAAAAGGAACAGGGATGGACAATAAACAGAAGAGTGGAGTCGACGTTGTTGGCTTTTTTACTTTGGGAGAAGGAGTATAAGGGGAGAAAAGGAAGCAATATTGACAATGCTCCGAAAAGAATGGAAGGAGGTAGTGTGAGGAAGACCACAGATTAAATGTTTCGATAACTTTTTGAAGATATAATAAAAAAAAGGATTGCAGTCTCTTTTTCATGTTAAACAGTTTCACGCATTTCGTATAAGACATGCTGTACTTTATAAAGTTAAAATTACACCTACACCCCAAACAGAACTTTCGAACGCGAGGTTTGTAACGCAAAATTCGACCTAATGCAGTAACTGAGTAGCAGAGCTACCTATGCAGAATTTAGTGAGGTTGATAGTCTTACGTGTTATTATAGTGTTGCCAAACTGCCTTTCTGTGACGTCCATTTTCTGCTGGAAACAGGCACGAAACGAAATTTTGTTACGGGTACTTCTGTACTTTTGCGTTGTTGCACTGTGGCGCCAGAGTGTGCCAATTTTGATTTGGCCAAATCAAGGAAATGCCACGCATACAGTTTGTGACACGGAGCTCTCGTAAACGCGAATTTTTACTTCGATCAGACAGTAAATGAAGTCGACCATTTTAAAGATTTACGACTGAGGGTACATGGGAGGCTTTCGTTGGAGTACTGTATTCTCTACCTTGTGCAGAAACTCAACGCTGCCATACTCATCTGAGAATGACTTCCCCTGTCTCTGGCACTAAAACGCGAAGGCTCGTTTTCGCTGATTATTTGCACTGTATTATATTATGTGGTGTTATACTTCAAAGCAACTCCGTGCAGTCGTCTACAATCTTCTCACAATCTCTCCAGAAAAGGCCGAGCAGCCTGATCTCCAGTTCACAGTACTCTCATTCAGAAAACACAGCAACATTCACTCATTGAGCGTAAGACGGGAAAAGCTTAGCACTCTGATGACACCTCCGACGTACCATTTTCAATAGACTACAAGCAGAACCGTACACACTGAGTGGTGAACGCCAATGATTCAAATCCAAGTTGAGAGATTTTGCTGTGGGATACTTCCACTTAGTACAGGACTTCCTCCCAATAGTTGATAACTTTTTTCTGTAATGTGTTATTTATTTGTATGCTCTCTGCATATTTTTTCTGTTGTATTAGTTCTTTATTTTTTAGGTTTTAAAATTTTGTAATCAGCATTCAGTAAAATGTAATGACTCGTTCCATGAGAAAACGGCTCTAGTTCGTGTGGCCCCATGCAACCACACCCACACCCACACACACACACACACACACACACACACACACACACACACACACACACATGAAAAAATGAAGAGGGTCAATGCAAGCGGTATCTAATCTCCTTTGTTGCGGGTCAGTCGAGTACCGTCTCAGCCTTGCGACTGCGATCGTGATTTCCCGACAGACTGACCACTGTTTGTAATAACTGAGGGTGTGTCACCTAGTAAGACAGGTCCTCCAAGGAAGCGTTATGGGCCCTCTGTTGTTCCTAAATTCTGTAAACGACGTGGATGAAAATTTGAGCACTTCTATTAGATTTCTTACAAACGATGCTGTTTATTACCAACTAGTGAAGTCATCAGAAGATCAAAACTGCAGAGTGATTTACAGAAAAATCTGCTTAGTGCCAAGAGCAGCAACTAACCATGCAGAATACATAAGTGAGACTGTCTGCATAAGTAGACCTACAACGTACATCCGTTAAATTTTGGTTACGCGATGAATAGTACAAGTCTGATATTTGTTAATTCAACTAAAAAACTAAAGATTAAAGTTATTAACTATTTGAAAAGGAATCGTCACATGGGAAATGTTACAGGAAAACGGAAACTAAGACTATATTTTATTAGAAGAACAGAAGCTGCATCAGGTCCACTAAAGAGCCTGCCCACACTATGCTAGCCTGCCCTAATCTGGAGTATTCCTGAGCGTTATGGGAGGCAGGCAGGAGTGCTGAGTACACCGGAAAAGTTACAGGAAGTACAACTCGTTTCATGTTGTCTCCAAATGGGGAGAAAGTGTAGAGACTATCACGAATATGATACGCGAGTTGGGGCAGGAATTACTTAAACAAAGGCTATTTCCCTTGCAGCAAGATCTCTTCTCGAAATTTCAACCCCCAACTTTCTCCTCAGCATTCCCAAATACTGTACTGACTCCCAGCTACGTAGAGAGAAATGAGCATCGTAATAATCAGAGCTTGCACGGAAAAATTCAAGCGTTCATTTTTCCCACGTCCTATTCGCGAGTGGCTTTGAAGGTAACAGTAATTGGGCTGCAAGTGGTTCTATGCAGCCTTTGCCGAATGCTTAACTGTGAATTGCAGAGTATTCGTGCATTTTTAGCTTTGGTACAATACTTGGCGCAACCTGATTTCTGAGGGTGTTTGCAACCCCAAATGGTTCAAATGGCTCTGAGCACTATGGGACTCAACTTCTGAGGTCATCAGTCCCCTAGAACTTAGAACTACTTAAACCTAACTAACCTAAGGACAGCACACAACACCCAGTCATCACGTGGCAGAGAAAATCCCTGACCCCATGCCCAAGGCAGGATTCGAACCTGCGACCGTAGTGGTCACGCGGTTCCACACTGAAGCGCCTTTAACCGCACGGCCACACCGGCCGGCTTTTGCAACCCCAGCATGTAGTGACTTCAAATGTTTTCCTCGGTGACAAACTGCGAAACGATTATGATAGTGGTGAAAATTGATTTACAAGCAAGCATTGATAAGCTACGATCCACACACGACATTGTGGGGAACACACTCGATCATGCATCAAAGATAGTTTTCTACCATGCAATTATTCATCAGTTCATAAGACTGAACTTTAAGGAAGTTCGCCGGCCGGTTTGGCCGTGCTGTTCTAGGCGCTTCAGTCTGGAACCGCCTGACCGCTACGGTCGCAGGTTCGAATCCTGCCTCGGGCATGGATGTGTGTGATGTCCTTAGGTTAGTTAGGTTTAAGTAGTTCTAAGTTCTACGGGACTGATGACCACAGATGTTAAGTCCCATAGTGCTCAGAGCCGTTTGAACCGTTTGAAGGGAGTTCAAGCAACGTGATAAGGCGAATTGTGCAAAACACGATTTAAAGAAGCTAGATAGGCCACTTAACGTCGTAAGCACACTACACAATGAGTTTCTTCACCCCAGGAGACATGATCCTCGTACCGTATAATACCACCACAAAGGTCTTGACTTCTTAAAAAAATGCTGCTAAAGTTCCTGGAAGAAATACCACCAGACTTAAGGCAGTCCATTTGGTACTAAAATGACGGATCTCACTCCCATTTTTGACAGATAATTATAGAATTTCTCGACAGAACTTTCTGAGATCGTTGGATCTATCACTTGGGAAACACAAACCATCACAAACGCTAGTCGGGTTTCGAAAATTGAAAAGAGAAGCATACAAGGAAACACTGAGGACTCCCGAAGGTATGAAATACCGTTTAGGAGGGGCCTGTGCTGTGGTGAGTCTAGATGAAGTTCACGGTACAGTGTCGTGTGTTCGTAATTGCCTTATCGCCCGTATTAGTGCTCGATGTCAGCATTTTGAGAACTTGATATGACAGTCACAATAATGAAGTGCTGTTCTCCTGTTACTATTTGATCACGTTACACACATCTTATGTCGCTGAAGTTCTGTGCCAAGGCTCTTTGCAATGTTACACAGTTATATATATACAAAATTGCAATTAAGAATGATGGTGTCGTAATTCGACCGTTACAAACATTAAACATTACTTGTGTATGTGAGACTACTCACGACGCCGTCGGCTGTAACTTACACAAAACCTGCATCTCCATATATAAACCTATTCCTGATATGTATTGTATAGTCCTCTTTGGCTGCACCACCCTGCATATGCCCCCAATTAAACATTTAATTATATAACAGATCAGCTCAGTTCTGACAGCAGAACTTTATTACTGATTTGAAATTCACTGCAGCAGTAATCAATGCGTCAGGTATTGGCTTAACCACAACAACTACAACGGTATCAGCAGACAGCTGAGCATTCCCACGTAGTACTTCTTCTAAGCTGTGCCAAAACCCGAACACTTGAGCGACAGCTTCCGCAAATGTGGTTCAGAAACACAGAGACTCCAAAGACAGGGTCGCCCTAAGGGATTTCAGCATGGAATCGGAATCATGTAGATTTCCGGGGATAAGTTCTGAGTTTCTTTCACGAGCAGTCTTGCCAGTTGCGGCAGCCTTGGGAGATATAAGAACTCGGGAGAGCGTCTGCGACAGCGCAGCCGGGATCGCCGGAAAATCCCTCGGCGGGCGAGATCCGATCCAGGCCACCGGACGAGTTCCCGCGTGTTGCAACTTTCATAAGCCCATAAACTACACTCACTTCGATTTGCACGCTCCTACCGTTGAAACTTAACAGTGCGAGATAATTTAGAGGATATGTCGGCAATTATTCTCGTCACCCACGAGTCTCAATTGAGTAACTTCTCTTTGCACTTAACTCAAAATGTAGAAACACTACAACCAGTAATGCTTACTGAACTTTCCACTTCGCGTTTCAGATTATCTTATATCCATCATCAGGTGAGTTAATTTCAAATGAACAACATATTAAAGATTTTTACGTGCTGCGTTTCTGGGCAATCTGTGGCTCCCTCTGGCAGCATAAGACTAAACAGAAACTGAGGTTGTCCATTTTAGTTACGTGTACTCTGTGAATGCCTGTGTTTGTAGCAATATAACATCTTTCAGTTGTAACTGACTACAATCGCTGTAAGAAATAGTGTATGAACCACTTTCTTAAGTTATTTATATCATTATGCGTTTAGGGCTTTCCACCATCTTAATTTGGGTAATACGTATTTAAATCTTCAGTTATCACTTTATCGACTGTGCAAAATATCAAATCTGTGTAGCTACCATACTTTGCGAGTCGTATAATTACAATATGTTGCTCGTTATATGCTTTTGTTTTCTAATCTGCTTTTTCCTCCAGTTTTCTGCATTTATAAACGTATGTTCCTCGAAACCAGCACAGTGACTAGATTTAAAATGTAATATGTCTTCGTTTTTTCTATATAGGCATTATGGTAATGATCGTAGATATACTACTTCTCATTTGTTCTGTATACCTGAGACACTTTGAAGAATGTAATCGAAACTTTTAAGATCTATAACGTTTTTTTAAACGAAAAATATAGATCAAGTCGGACGGTGATATGGACTAATGACAATGATCCTTGATTTGTATAATCATTTTGTCATTTATAGAGAAAAATCACGGACAGGCCTATCCTCAAATGTTGGCATTTAAATATTCTGGTTAACGTGACGTTTATTAATCTTTGTCGACCATAAATGAAACGATAGTATTGGTTAAAAACACCATCCGTCATAAATAATCCCTTATTACACTACTAGCCATTGAAATGCAGATGATAAACGGGTATTCATTGGACAAGTATGTTATACTAGAACTGACATGGGATTACATTTTCACGCAATTTGGGTGCATAGTTCCTGAGAAATCAGTACCCAGAAAAACCACCTATGACCATAATAACGGCCGTGATACGAATGGGCATTAAGTCAAACAGAGCTTGGATGGCGTGTACAGGTACAGCTGCCCATGCAGCTTCAATACGATACCACAGCTCATCAAGAGCAGTGACTGGCGTACTGTGACGAGCCAGTTGCTCGGCTACCATTAACCAGACGTTTTCAATTGATGAGAGACCTGGAGAATGTGCTGGCCAGGGCAACAGTCGAACATTTTCTATATCCAAAAAGGCCCGTACAGGACCTCCAACATCCTGCTGAAATGTAGGGTTTAGCAGTGATCGAATGAAGGATGGAGCCACGGGTCGCAACACATATGAAATGTAACGTCCACTGTTCAAAGTGCCGTCAATGCGAACAAGAGGTTGAAACGTCCCCTTTGAACAATTTATATATGACTGTGCTTAAACTGACACACAATATTTTGTTAGCGCAACGCAATCTGACTTTCAAAATTCCCTACAAAAGAATGGCCCTGACTAACATTAAACTATACCTTTCACAAATCACTTACCTCACAAAAATCTTCGCTGCTCAAGCTACTGCAATACAGCGAGCGCCACTACTGCCAGCTAAATAAAAGATTCAAACTATGGAAGGCACTAACTACTGATAGGGATAGTTAGCAAATGAAAGATATTAATAGAGAACAAACAATGTATTTACCTTGATATCATCATATATAAATATAGCAGTTCATGACAAATTTCAAAACTCCGCCATCTCTCTCCCCACATCCACCACTGCTGGCGGCTCACCTCCAACTGCGCAACGCTACGCGCTGTTCACATCCAGCTGCCGCTGCCCAACACTACAATGGCGAGTATTACAACAATGCAAAGCAGCCACAGACTGCACACAGCACAGCCAGTGATTTTCATACAGAGGTGGCGTTACCAATAAAAAAACCTAAACAGCCTACTTACATAGCCCCCATGCTCCCCACAAAAAATTTTACAAAATTTTTTTGGGCAGTGGCCAATGATGATTTGATAAAATTTTTCATAATTACAATAACAAAGATATCAAATGCACACACTTATTGATACAATGTTGGTCAGAAGCTAAAAATTTCTCACAGTCCATAAAGACAGTCCAGATTGTTCATCACAGTAAAAATGCAGAGTTTTTCTCTAAGTCTGAGCAGTAAAAGACAATGCACACAGACGTAGTGGATTTCCATGCAGTCTTGAAGAAGTAGTGTTGTCCTTCCAACGGAAAGACAGTGCTGACTCGACATGCAGACAGGTAATGGGCCACAACAGAGCAAACCCACAGCAGAGTCATTCGAAGTTTGGAAGAATATTGTTAGGTAGGTCATCACATTCACCATCGAAGAGTCTTGCGGAGAATATAGCAAGTCCATAAACCACCACTTGTGCACTCACAAAGTTTTTGGAATTGTCCTTAGAACCAGCAATGCTGTTATCCAGTCCCTTGCTGAATTATTAACACACGTGCAAACACTACCAGTCCCTACTTCTCACATATTGTCCATATACTATGACCAACAGAAACGTGTGCAGTGAAATGTAACTTACAAGTTAATAATAAGATGAACTGGTGTCAATTACAATTTTATAACATGAGAATACAATTACAAAGGTACAAAATACATCATTAAAGAACATAACAATACAGATAACATTTGTAGTAAAATGGGCTTTACAAAAGAATAGAAATAGACATATACATCAGTGTTACAGGAATTATGATATAAGTAAATACATAAAGATCACAAGAACTTTTGAAACATCACCTTCACATGTGAGCAACAAACCAGAATAAATAATGTCTAACATCTTTACAAAGTAAATAACATATTATTAATGCCAATTATATTCGAGGATAACAGTATTCCTCATCATAGTGAATGTAGCTTAATATTAAAAGAAAAAAATTCTATGAAACTACACAGAGACAGGAAGAAAACAAATACACAAGGGTACACAAACATATAGTGGGATAACACAAAAGGAAAGGACAGTGTTTGTTGTACTGCAGTATTTTGCAAACAAAACTTTCTTTACTACTTGGAGATCTCCCTTCATTCATCATTATTCCCAAAAAGTCCTATCTATACCTGCTTTCTGTATTCTATTCATATTTCTTTCAATATAATTATTTCTCAGTGTACAATACTCATTTTGGCCCAAATCTTTTTCATATTGTCCATAGTCAGTTTCTTATATAGTCTACCTCCTCTTAAGCTAACTTAAATCTACTGAGCTCAGATGCTAAACTAAGGAACGAGGCAATGCAGCATCACATAAAACAATTAATATAAACAGCAATAAAAAAAAATGGAAAATCGCAAAGCAAGCTACACTAAATCTAAATTACCAAGCAATTCAACATTACAACTAATATGAGGCAATGCGCAGCAAACAAATAAATCTGGCTTAGCAGAGCAACACAAATTAAAGTTCAGTAGCACTATGCCTGGCAAACAGCAGCTTATATCTAAACATGACATAGCTCAAGCAGAAAAAAAATATTACACTAAAAATGGCCATGTCTAATACCTATGTCACATCTTAACACTAGAGTGATGCATCACAATTTATTTTACAAAAGAAATTACCAAGTACTTGAAAAGAAAATTATGAATGCAGTTCCTGTGAAGGTAAATGTCGCTTTGTGCTCCCTCATTTTTTTGAAAAAAATTATTATATACTCGATCTGTAGACAGAAAATATTTATATTAGTACATCTATAAAATTTTATTTTAACCAATGCTGCAGTACAGCTAGAAACTAGATATCAAATGAAATAAGCAACTATGTACAAAGCAAAGCATAAGAACATCGTTCAATAGTCATGTGGCATTTCATAAGTAGTAAAAAAATCTCTCATCTAGAAAGACAGTAGTCATAGTCAGGTGTGTAGACAAACTATTTCTTGTCATTTCATTAGGCATTTCAGTAAATATCAGAAAGTACAATATGTTTCCAAGTAATTAGCGTGTCGGATTTGCGATGCTTTCTCTAAAGGAATGACAATGGCCTCCCTTTTTTTTTCCTTCCTGTGCTCTGAAAGGCACGCGCCAATGGCCCTCTCTCCAGGCGTCCAACACAGCTGGGTGCCCACGACGCATTACGTGCAGGTGGTCACTTAACTTTCTTACGGAAATATTTACGACAGCAGTTTCCGCTACCGTGACCGTCTCACATAAAAATATTTCACAGGTCAAGAATTAGCGTTGCAAATCTGTAGAAAGAAAATCCTATAAATATAAGTGTCCAAATAAAATATTCGTCAGCATTGTGATACAGTCACGCATTTACGCACACTTCATAACTCTTAAAGTACGATTCTTGGTTTCCAACATCCTGTTTCACAAGTCAAGAGTCCCTACCCACTATTCATTACTCCTTACCTTATTACACATATACGTATTCATCGACACTGGTCAATATTTCGTCATTATAAATATGAAGCATAATCAAATAACTCATATAGCCTCAGCCTATTAAACATAAACATACCTCAGCAGCATAATACACATCGTCGTCGTAAAAATAACATCATAACACCTCAGTCAAATCTCAAAATCGTCGTAGCTTCCTCCAATAATTAAAAAAATTCTCTGCTCCTGTCAAAAGTGTCATCTGCCTCAAACGTACTTTAAAAATCATGAATCCATATCAAATACATCATTCAAAGCTCTCATAGTATCACAATGGTTCCGAAAAAATATGAAGAGTTCACACAGTACAGACAAAATACAATTTCGTAAGTGTGAAGTTATCCAACGGTGTAATTACGTAAACATGTGTCACTGACGTAGTAAAAACATGTTTATCTCTCAGTTAAATGATCAGATAGCTGTGTAATTATGTGTTGGAGAAATATGGTACCGATGTGTAAAGTTGTATAAGCAAATACCATATTAGCTAGGGTTCCTTGTGGTTGCCACACACATGGTACACAAAGTAAGCGTGTACCCCCCTGAGGATTAATGTAATTATATCCTCAGGTGTTACAGATTACAGCAATGGAATGAAATGTATCACGGAAAACTTTCTTTGTAATTCAAAACTCTTTAAAAATAAATATTTTAAGTACAAAATTAATCACTGAAATGCGTGTCCTGTAGCGCTAAATGTGTATCTTGTTGTAAGATAATCTCTGTGGAAGTGTCGTAGTTATTTTCCTCCGAAAGCTAAGTTCTGCAGAAGCCAATGTACTTACCTCATGATAAACAAAAGTGAAATGCTTTGCGTAGAGATATCTTAGTTATTACGCTTATTGTTGTGATGATGAAAGTACTGTGCTGTAATGTATTGTTGTGCTATGGAAAAGGCTGTCTCCTTGTAGCTATACCACAAAAGTTACTAATAAAACATGTTTTGCTTTCCAGAAGAATTCAGAAAAACTGTGCAGATATAAAACAAATACACCGCAAAAGCAACAATGTAAATTATGTCACACATTAGTAGTGTCGTAATATAACCGTGTAGCTGTCAAAGAAACCAAATACTAAGTCATCTTTAATCTCACAGAAAGTACTTTAAATCCCAAATGTATTTTCAAGTAAAGCAAAATGTTGCATGAAAATCTCATTAGCAGTGCCAGTATATGTTCTAAGTATGTGAGCCTTATAGTCGTTACGTAATCGTGCAACTAACAAGCAAGAATGTACAAATACAACACTGTGTCATCTGTTCATTATAACAATGCATTCGTAATTTCTGTTTAAAAATGTTCTCTAGGTTCTAGACTGGATATTTAACTTCAAACATTGTTGTATGTTAACAGTTTCTTAAGTCTGACACAGCATACTAGTAATGTAAAGTGAAAAGTTTTATGGCAAAGACAAAGTTAAAAAGCAGATTATCTTTCAATAAACGGTTTTACATGTGAAATGTGGTGTAAACCTTTACTCTTCCTAGTACGCAGAGTTTCAACTTCAACGCAATTATCATGTGGTATACGTCGGATTCTGTAAGGTCCATTGTAAACTAGAAAGAATTTGTGACTCAAGTGTTTCTTCTTATGTGACAATGAATGAGCTTTAATGAGAACTTTCTGACCAATATACAATTTCTTTGCATTTGCTTTACAGTGTAGTTTTCTCCTTTTGTCTGCTGCAGATTTTATATTTTTAAGAGCCAAATCAATTATGTCTTTGTGTCGAAGTTTACGTGTATTCGGGAAAGGTACAAGCTCTCTGATTCTGTTCGGTGGTTCTTCATTCTTCAGTACAAGAGTAGGTGGTAAAGCAGTGGAATCATGAGGCATTTCATTCAGCACGTTTTGAAATAAGTGTAAATATCTGTCCCAATGCTGATGCTTTCTGTGACAATAAAGTCTGCAAAGCTTATTGATTTCTTTCATAATCCGTTCGGAGGGGTTACAATGTGTCGAGTACAATGAAATAAAAACAGGTTTGATTTTATGATTCCGAAGCGTGCGTGACCAAACAGCAGATCTAAATTGCGGTCCGTTATCTGAAATGACTTTAGCAACGTGGCCAACTTCACGTAAGAAATTTTTAACAAAGGCGTTGGATACAGATCGTCCAGTGGCTTTACGTAACGGAGTGAAAGAAACAAATTTTGAAGTTAGTTCAACAGCGACTAGAACGTACGAAAATCCATTGGATGTTCTGACAAGGGGTCCCAAGAGATCAACAGCAGCAAATTCTTTTAATTTAGAAGGAATAATAGGAAACAACGGAGCACGATGTGAGATAGTAGATGGTTTCGCCTTTTGACAAAGTTTACAAATAGACAAGACTCTTCGAATTCTCTTTTCCATATTGTTAAAATAACAAGTCGTTCGAAGAATATGATAACATTTTCGTGGACCAAAATGTGCGTAGCTGAAATGAATGTACCAAATGAGCTTATTAACAAAATCGTCAGGAATGCAAAGTACCCATAGCTTGTCATCAACAGTGCAGCGTTTGAACAGTATGTTGTTTCTAACCAGATAATAATGCCGAATCTGTGTGTGTGTCTTTTCATGCCATTAGCTCTTGATGTCTTTCCAAATCGGATCTTTATCTTGTTCATGAGCAATGTCCTTTAAAGATGTGGTGATGAAGTTTTCAAAGGCGACTTTCTGAATGTAAAGAATACTGAAATTTTTCTCGAGGTTGCCTTCTGTGTTACTTTTCTCAAGCCCAGCCGGTGCGTGTGACAGTGCGTCCGCAACGATGTTCTCCTTGCCGGGAATGTAGACTACTGTGAAGCGGAATTCTGGCAGAAACAATGCCCAACGTTTTAACCTGTCATGATTTAATTTTGAAGACATAAGAAATTGTAATGCACGATGATCACTGTATACTTTTACGTGCTTACCAGAAAGAAAGAAACGGAATTTGTTAAATGCCCAAACGATAGCTAAAGCTTCTAATTCAGTAACGGAATAATTTTTTTCAGATTTTGTTAGCACTCGGCTAGCAAAAGCAATGGTTTTCTGAATGGTAGAGCCATTTTCTATGGCTTCTTGAAATAAATTGGCACCAAGACCGACTTTAGAAGAATCCGTGCTAAGGCAGAAATCTTGTGACAGATCTGGATGAGCTAAGATTGGCGCGTGAAGTAACGCTTCTTTCAAAGAATTGAATTCCAACAATGCTTGTTCGTCCCAGTTCCAAATAGTATTTTTTCCAGTGAGAGAACAAAGTTTTGGTGTAACAAGAATTTGCGTATTCAGAAAACGACGGTAAAAATTTACGAGACCTAGAAAACTGCGGACTTGTCTTTTTGTGGATGGAACTGGAATGGCTCTGATTGCTTCTAACTTTTCAGGATCCGGCTGAATCCCTTCAGAAGAAATAATATGTCCCAAAAACTTCACCTTTGTCCTACCGAATTCAGACTTTTCCAAGTTAACTGTAATTCCAGATTCTGCAAAAATACGTAACAAACTGTTGAGGATGCGATTATGTTGTTCCCATGAAGCTTCTGCTATCAGAATATCGTCCACATATAAGGTGATGTGACGTTTTAAGAACTCAGGTAATATGGAATTTAACCCACGAATGAATGCTGCCAAAGAAATGTTCAAACCAAAAGGAAGTTTCCGAAACTGATAACAAACGCCAAAACAAAGGAAAGCTGTGTATTTTCTACATTCTGGATGAAGTTCGATCTGATAAAAGCTGGATCTGAGATCAATGGAAGACAACACTTTTACACCATTAAAATTTTGAAGAAGTTCTTCCATTGTCTGCGGCCTGTCTGTTTCAGGAATGATGATAGTATTGATTTGTCTCGAATCTAAGACAAGCCTGATCGATCCATTTTTCTTCTCAACAACATGTAATGGATTGTTGTATGAGCTTACTGCAGACTCAATAATGCCCTCATTAAGCATAGATTGTATTTCTGTTCTAACACGGTCCCTATAATGCGCCGGAATTACGTATGGTCTAACACAAAATTTAGTATGCTCACGAACACGAAATTGGTATTGAAATCCCTTGATTGTTCCTGTTTTATGAGTAAAAACTGTGGAATGTGCTTGTAAAATCTCAAAAAGGTCCTGCCTATCAGTGTCATTACAATTCTCAATTGTTTGAATTTTATTCTGAATTAACTTATTAGTGTCAAATGCGCCGTCGATATCATCCCTGTCAGTACTTGCAGAGTGATTGTTAGTGTCTAGTTCCGTAGAAAATTCCGAACTGTTGTCTAACAGAACGTAAAGCCGATTAATTTCCTCATCATGGTTTGAGAGCCAGTCTTCAAATTTCAAAGCTATTGACTTACCTTCTTTCTCTAAACTTATTTCAGCATCGTGAAAGTTTAAGATTGCCTTGTATTCATTCAAAAAGTCTACTCCCAATATAATTTCCGTCGACAATAATGGAACAATGAGAAAGTTCATAGAGAAGCTGTGGCTTTGACAAAAGAATTCTAAATTGGTTTGTTGGCGTACATCTACACTTTTTCCAAAGATTGCACCTTGTAATTTAATCTTACGTAACGGAAGTATGGGGAAATCATTCGATTTGTTGCATTTGCTAAAGGCTGTTTCACTGATTACTGAAATGGGACTGCCAGAGTCAAGTACTGCCGTAAATTTTACGTCATTTACAGTAATGTGAATCACAGGATATGCAATGTTGTTATGTTTTACGTCGTGTTCCTGGAGTAAGATGTCCCTAATGTCTTCCATTTTTACGTAATTACTAGCTACAGCAGCTGCGTCGTTAGTGTCATAAGAACGTTTTGTGGCTGCCAGCGGTGTGAGTCATTGCCTATTGTCTCTTTGTTGGCGCGCGTCGTTATTGGGATTTGGAGACCTAACTTCTACAAATTCACCTCCTCGAGAGGGCCCTGCTCTGTTTGAATCCCGCCAGTTCTGATGCAATTCAGGTCTGTCGTTACGAATATATCGTCTGTCGTCATGTCGGTAGTTCCTGTAGTTTCTTTCTTGTCGATTAAGTGGTGGAGAATTTCTCCCTAAATCGTAACTGCGCGCTGGTCCGTTGCGTCTAAAGTTATTCTGTCTCCCTTGATAGTATTTATTTTGGTTCCCATATTGTCTGTTTCTCTGATTGTCTCTGTGATAGTCACTACCGCGGAGAGGTGATCTTTCCCTGTAATTATTACTACTCTGCCAACGGTTGTCGTACGGGTGGTGTCTGTTTTGGTCACGATTTGCGTTGTAAGAATAGCCTTGTTGTGTCCAGTTATTACTTCTGTCGTCACGGAATTGTGACGGATGTGACCTGTAGTGATTGTTGTGTTCCTGTTTCCGCATTCCGCGATTGTCAGTGTCAATTTCCAATTCTTGTAACAATCCCTGAAAGGCTTCAATGTCGTCTTTGCAACGTCCTGCTAAAATAATGTGTCGTAAATGTTCAGGCAATTTGATTAAGCAAATGCGGATGAGTTCTGAAGGGCTGTATGGGTTTGAAAGATATTGATTCTTATGCAACATGTCTTCAAAATATTTGACAAGACTGGAAAATTCAGATTGTTCGAAATGTTTCATCATTATGATGCTATGTTTTACACGGTCTTGTGTGGCTTGAGACCAATATGCTGAGAGGAAGGCATGGTAAAATTCTCCTTCACTGTGGCAATCGTGAATGACCGATCGCATTCTTACAGCTGGTTCATTCTCTAAGTAGCCACACATAAATTCTAATCTGTGTTCCAACGACCAGTTGGGAGGAAAACAATGAGAGAATTGATGGAGCCATGCTTGTGGATGAATGTCATTGCCAGAATTCTTAAATGTTTTGAATTTACGTGTAGTAATGAACAGCTTATAGTCAAAATCATCATGTCGGCGAGTCGCATATCGGTCATTGTTAGGTCGTGTCGGCCGTTCCATCTCAAAATTCGGTGCACATTGCCAATTTCTTTCATAACTTCCGAAATGCCCTGTGTTATTATTTTGTGGCTTTTCCGTATTTCTAAGTCTCTTCCCGTGTTGGAGGGCGAGTGTCCTCTGAAATACGTAATTCTTGTATTACCTGTGTCAGCTGATCTTGTACTCCCCGGATTTCTCTTTGGTGTTGTGTATTAATTTGATTCTGATTTTGTTTGAATTTCCTAATTTGTTCGTACTCTTCCCTGTCATTAAAGACTACCGGTCTTGCGTCAATCAGATTATCATCTACCTTCGTAGATAAATTAGTGAACTGATCCAAAAGTTCGGCTACTTTCTCCGATAGTGTACTTATTTCCTCAGTGTGTTTTTCTGAACAAAGTTTCAGAGTATCTACCGTGTCCTTAAAATTTTCCTGAGTTTTTGCAAGTTGCCTAACCGAATCGGTAGATGCAACTGAGTCAAATTTAGCTTGCAAGGTCTCATGATTTTCATGAACAATAATTTGCAGTTCTTTTATGGCTGCTTCGTGATTCTGTAATGCATTTTCATGCCGCGAAAAAATAGGTTGAAAATGCTCACAAATTTGAGTTTTTACGTCATTACAGACTTTTTGACATTTCGATTCAATGTTATGTAACTCAGTAGTTAAATCTTCACGTGTTTTTTCAAGTGTGGTGTCTAACTTTTGAAGCTTTTGCTGTGTTTGTCTCTGATTTTGTTCCATTGTGTCTAACTGTTGCTGTGTTTGTCTCTGGTGTTGTTCCATTGTGTCTAACTTCTTGAGATTTTGTTCCACTGTGTCTAACTTTTCAAGCTTTTGTCCCATTTGTTGCATTAATTGTAATAACAATGCACTGGTGTCTGAAACATGTTCCTCAGTGCTTTTCGGCAGTGAAGTTGCACCGGCAACATTCACATTTTGACAAGCGGAAAATGTGTCTTGACTCATTTGAGAAAACGGTGAGAACCCAAAACCTGAGTCTGCAGTATTTGCAATATTGTGTTCTGTCATTCCCGATTCCTGAGGCGAGCTGTTGCCGACCAATCGATCGATAACGCTTCCCTGTTCACTACCTGTTTCACTGTCTACACCATTGTTTGCCGCCCGCTCCATTTCCCTATGCGCAATTACCAAATTACTACTTTGAACATTAGTTAATTCATTACTCTGCGGCGCTAACACACTGCCTTCGTCTTCACTGTCATTTCTCAGTTTACTTTGGAGCCTAGTATTACGTTTTTCACACGCCATAATTGTCACAATATTTCACACGATAACACAGAAAAGCACAATTTGAAGAGCAAAACAAAATAACATAGCAATGGAAATAATGTCTACTTAATTGCCAGCGCAGCTGCGAAATACTTGGTGCAAATCTACATGCATGCCACAACTGTTTTACTGTACAGCAATGAAAAACTACAACTACAAAGGAGATTTTCTCTACAATTACGCGCTAGCAATAAACAATAGCTACACTAATTACACAAACTACAAGAAAAAAATCAGAAGATTCCAGTGAGGTATCCTCGGCTGAGGGTCGACATATGAAACGTCCCCTTTGAACAATTTATATATGACTGTGCTTAAACTGACACACAATATTTTGTTAGCGCAACGCAATCTGACTTTCAAAATTCCCTACAAAAGAATGGCCCTGACTAACATTAAACTATACCTTTCACAAATCACTTACCTCACAAAAATCTTCGCTGCTCAAGCTACTGCAATACAGCGAGCGCCACTACTGCCAGCTAAATAAAAGATTCAAACTATGGAAGGCACTAACTACTGATAGGGATAGTTAGCAAATGAAAGATATTAATAGAGAACAAACAATGTATTTACCTTGATATCATCATACACACCTGGAAATTGAAATAAGAACACCGTGAATTCATTGTCCCAGGAAGGGGAAACTTTATTGACACATTCCTGGGGTCAGATACATCACATGATCACACTGACAGAACCACAGGCACATAGACACAGGCAACAGAGCATGCACAATGTCGGCACTAGTACAGTGTATATCGACCTTTCGCAGCAATGCAGGCTGCTATTCTCCCATGGAGACGATTGTAGAGATGCTGGATGTAGTCCTGTGGAACGGCTTGCCATGCCATTTCCACCTGGCGCCTCAGTTGGACCAGCGTTCGTGCTGGACGTGCAGACCACGTGAGACGACGCTTCATCCAGTCCCAAACATGCTCAATGGGGGACAGATCCGGAGATCTTGCTGGCCAGGGTAGTTGACGTACACCTTCTAGAGCACGTTGGGTGGCACGGGATACATGCGGACGTGCATTGTCCTGTTGGAACAGCAAGTTCCCTTGCCGGTCTAGGAATGGTAGAACGATGGGTTCGATGACGGTTTGGATGTACCGTGCACTATTCAGTGTCCCCTCGACGATCACCAGTGGTGTACGGCCAGTGTAGGAGATCGCTCCCCACACCATGATGCCGGGTGTTGGCCCTGTGTGCCTCGGTCGTATGCAGTCCTGATTGTGGCGCTCACCTGCACGGCGCCAAACACGCATACGACCATCATTGGCACCAAGGCAGAAGCGACTCTCATCGCTGAAGACGACACGTCTCCATTCGTCCCTCCATTCACGCCTGTCGCGACACCACTGGAGGCGGGCTGCACGATGTTGTGGCGTGAGCGGAAGACGGCCTAACGGTGTGCGGGACCGTAGCCCAGCTTCATGGAGACGGTTGCGAATGGTCCTCGCCGATACCCCAGGAGCAACAGTGTCCCTAATTTGCTGGGAAGTGGCGGTGCGGTCCCCTACGGCACTGCGTAGGATCCTACGGTCTTGGCGCGCATCCGTGCGTCGCTGCGGTCCGGTCCCAGGTCGACGGGCACGTGCACCTTCCGCCGATCACTGGCGACAACATCGATGTACTGTGGAGACCTCACGCCCCACGTGTTGAGCAATTCGGCGGTACGTCCACCTGGCCTCCCGCATGCCCACTATACGCCCTCGCTCAAAGTCCGTCAACTGCACATACGGTTCACGTCCACGCTGTCGCGGCATGCTACCAGTGTTAAAGACTGCGAAGGAGCTCCGTATGCCACGGCAAACTGGCTGACACTCAAGGTTGCTATATAGAAGGTTGGGCCAATGTGTTCGGCAGCGATCGGGCGCTTCCGTGTGACGTCACTGTCGAGAAGCGTCAGCAGCGCGAGACGTTCGCATACGGCACTATTGCGCTTAAACTAACATTAATTTACGAAAAGTGAACGGCAATATAATGAATTATGGATTCGATCGAAGCTTATAAATACAGAGACTGAATGTTAATACCTGCTACGACTGTGAAACTCTTATATTGTCTCTCTGGTAATGACAAAAGTAAAACTACAGATTTGTGGCTCCCCCTCAATTTATATTCTATTACTCAATATTTTTTGTTAGATAACAACGATCTGGTATGCTTCAGTCCCTTTTTATATATTTTACAATTTTTAATAGTACTGTAAACGCAACAATTACAACAAGAGCTTTCAGTTTACTAAACACATTTTGTGCATCACAGTCGGCAATAGTTTGTACCATCTTTTTCATGCAGGTATTAAGCAGCAACCGTGCGTCTAGTTAGATGAGACATTACTACACATAATGATACAGAAGCCTGGTTTAATGAACTCACATTCAAAATTTTTAAGAAGAATTTAAATACCTTAATCAGATCTGGAGGGGACTGCAGAAGCTCTCCACCTGTGTGCTGCTTTCTGCTGCTGCTGTTTGGCCCTCTGTGCCTTTGCCGATGTGTTGAAGTGCCTTAACCGGATGAAGGTTCTGGTTTTAGCGTACACTGTGATTACCTCTTGAGGAATAGTAGGAAACTTCCCAATTAAAAGTCTCGTCAGGTTTCTGATCACATTGCCGTCTTTACACAGACTGCTGCCATGAAAATTTAAAAAAAGCACCTCTAACTGCTTAACAACATCAAACCACTCATCTGAAGGGATGATTAAGCCACCACGAGACAGTTTCTCAATCCACCCAGAACTTGCACGGTCTTTCGACACTTCGAGTGTTTTACCACTAGGATGACCAAGTGATTTGTCAATGGAGACACACCTGCAGGCAATATATCCAGCGATGTAGCGGAGACCTTCTAGAGAACACTCTGAATCTTCTATCAAAGGTGGAACAATTAAGTCATCGAGTGTAATGTCCCTCATTTGTTGGTCACCTTCTACCATTGACAACGCTTCTTCAATGCCCGGCACAAGTCCTGCAAACAGGTTAGAAGTCAAATAATTTGTATCAGTTTCCACTGAGACTGGACAAGAACTGCGTAACTGAATGTCAGCGATACTTTTGTTCATAACTAAAATACGCAAACGGCTTTTAAATTCCACTGGTAAGGGATGATCATAGGCTCTGCCAATTGCTCTAATCTGGGAAAATAAGTTTTCAAGGCAGTCTTGGTTGAACCTTGAGGTCAATACATACTTCAAACCGTAGCCATGTTTTAAATCCGAAAAACAACCCAGCAGTGACCGAATCGAGGTGAGTAATCCCTTTTGGAAAGGAAGTAAAGTTTTACGATTTCCCACTCTCATTTTTTCACAGACGGAGTAGAATCTACGAAGAACTTCCTCCTGCGTCTCCTTACACAATCCAAACGCACTTGAAATTGGTCGTTTGCCGACAGGTACCCTCGAATTCATAACATCAAAAGTGTCGTTCACCAATTTGAAGAATTCTGCCGTGTCTTTTTCTTCAGGCAGTACAAAAGAAATTGCTTCTGATACAGTGTTAGAAAAGAGTTGGCAAGCAAGATGAACACGCTGTCGATCTCTTCCACAAACAGTCAAATGATGAGCAGTAAGCTTAGGGCACAGTTTCAGTTCTCCATTATCTTTCGACAATAGCTGCTCGATTACGCCCTTTGTTATCGTTCTTCCGTCACTTAATGAGAAACCATCATCTAAAAAGTGGTTTCTGAGAAGTTTCACCATATGTGGTACATCAGCAAATACCCAAACACGTTTCGTTTCATCATCTGGGTTGGTGAAGCACGTGTTTGTGTAGTCGATGTGTAATTCCTTCCACACTTTCCCATTTTTACCCCCCAAATCAGACACTATACCAACTACGACAAATCCCACTTTCTGCGTCTCTCTGACGATACTGATCAGTAAATCCCGATTCATCGTAGTGTCAAAGTTATAATATACGGGCTGCTTCCAGGTTCCACACAAACCACGTGCCATAACAACCTGTACCTGGCTATGTGGTCCGTATATTGTGTCAGTTTCTTGATCGTAGCATATGCGACTGTCCACATTCATTTCGTCAAAGCTTAACACACACAGCTTCTCTGCTTGACTTAAGTTTGTTGCTTGCTTATTCATTAAGTACAATACATCAGTCAAAATTCCGGGAACACAACGAAAAGAATTGGATATCCATCGTTTTAACGTAGAAAGTCCAGGTAATGGTATTCCCATTACACTTCTTAAATAAATATAAGTTTTTCTGGACAGAGAGCGCAGAAGCAAGGCTTTGCTTATATCTTCCTGGGTCCAATGGGTGCTCTTCTTTGATTTAAGAAGACATTCAATTTGTGCGTTCGTAAACACTGTTTTTAAAACTTGGTGTACTTTAGTTGTCACTTTAGTACTTCGTTGATACTGAAGGCTTTGGCATAGCTTTCTCTGTCTGCTTAATGCATGAGCTAGTAATTTGTTTCTCGTTCTCAGCGTGTTGTTTTCAGCTATCAAACGCTTATTTTCTTCTGTCTGTAGCGATAATTCCTTATGAAGCCTCTTCATTTCATCCTCGATGCGGCCTTTTTCAGTTTCTGTGCTTTGATCCACTTTTTTTTTCTTCGGTGACAGTGAAGCTAGTCTGTTAAGTGCACGTTTACGTGTTTCACGATCTTTCCTTCTGTCATTTCTTTCTTGGACAGAAGACGAAGCAGCAGCAGCAGCTGCAGATGTGGCTTTAATGAGGTGCAAAGAAGGAACTGCAGTCGGCTTTAAGATCTTCTTTGGCGGAAGTTTCATTAATTCAGCTTGGATATCACGTAAATAATCGTCTTCTTTAAAATGTACGCTACAGATAGTAGCATTTTTAATGTTTATACTATCACTTCTTCTACAGAGCTGAACCCACCGAGCACAGGTTTCAGGATCTTTCGGAAACTTATGATAGGAAATACTACTCCCTTTAGTCTTCTGATTATAGTTTTCACACATAGCCACGGCACAATTCGGCATTGTTAAAGTGTTGCAGAAAGAATAAACACGATTCAACACGATAACAAACAGCAACAACACAAAACTTACTTGCTTCAACACGTAAGAAAGCGCGTGAACTGAGCGGAGTTTCTCGACGCTGACGTCATGCGCAGTACGACGAAAAATCTCTGTTCTGCGCACGCACTATGGGCCCCCCCTGGCTGACACTGACGGCGGCGGTGCACAAATGCTGCGCAGCTAGCGCCATTCGACGGCCAACACCGCGGTTCCTGGTGTGTCCGCTGTGCCGTGCGTGTGATCATTGCTTGTACAGCCCTCTCGCAGTGTCCGGAGCAAGTATGGTGGGTCTGACACACCAGTGTCAATGTGTTCTTTTTTCCATTTCCAGGAGTGTATATAAATATAGCAGTTCATGACAAATTTCAAAACTCCGCCATCTCTCTCCCCACATCCACCACTGCTGGCGGCTCACCTCCAACTGCGCAACGCTACGCGCTGTTCACATCCAGCTGCCGCTGCCCAACACTACAATGGCAAGTATTACAACAATGCAAAGCAGCCACAGACTGCACACAGCACAGCCAGTGATTTTCATACAGAGGTGGCGTTACCAATAAAAAAACCTAAACAGCCTACTTACAAGGTGACCGAGACGTGTAACCAATGGCACCCCATACCACCAAGCCGGGTGATACGCCAGTATGGTGATGACGAATACACGCTTCCAATATGCGTTCACTGCGATGTCACCAAACACGGATGCGACCATCACGATGCCGTAAACAGAACCTGGATTCATCCTAAAAAATGACGTTTTGCCATTCGTGCACCCAGGTTCGTCGTTGACTACACCATCGCAGGCGCTCCTGTCTGTGATGCGGCGTCAAGTGTAACCGCAGCCATGGTCTCCAAGCTGATAGTCCATGCGTTGTCGAACTGTTCGTGCAGATGGTTATTGTCTTGCAAACGTCCCCATCTGTTGGCTCAGGGATCGAGACGTGGCTACACGATCCGTTACAGCCATGCGGATAAGATGCCTGTCATCTCGACTGCTAGTGATACGAGGCCGTTGGGATCCAGCACGGCGTTCCGTATTACCCTCCTGAATCCACCGATTCCATATTCTGCTAACAGTCATTGGATCTCGACCAAAGCGAGCAGCAATGTTGCGATACGACTAACCGCAATCGCGATAGACTACAATCCGACCTTTATCAAAGTCGGAAACGTGATGGTACGTATTTCTCCTCCTTACACGAGGCATCACAACAACGGTTCACCAAGCAACTCCGGTCAAATGCTATTTGTGTGTGAGAAATCGGTTGGAAACATTCCCCATGTCAGCACGTTATAGGTGTCGTCACCGGCGCCAACCTTGTGTGAATGCTCTGAAGAGCTAATCATTTGCTTATCACAGCATCTTCTTCCTGTCGGTTAAATTTCTCATCTGTAGCACGTCTTCATGATGGTGTAGCATTTTTAATGGCCAGTAGTGTATTTCTCTGATTTTCATAATACATCACTGCATGGCAAAAGAGTAAGCCGTAGTTTTCATATCCTGTCAGTTCACAGCCTGAACGTAATGTAATCTGCAACTGCTTTGGTTCCAACTGTAAGACCAGCTGTCATTGACTGCTATGCGCACATGAGTGTCACTAGATTTAGAGAACTGTACAGACATAAAAGAACAGAAACTTTCAAAAAAGCTAAAAATTATAAGTACACCCCAGATCTTGGTTACATAAGGAAGGGGATCGGTTATGTTTCTTTTCAAAAGAAACGTAATGGTATTCACCTTATGTCGAGTTAATGAAACCGCAGGAAACCAAAATCTGGCTGGGCGTTACTAGTTCGAGACGCTGACCACTAGAACTCGCTGTCAACTTGCCTTTGTAAGTGGAATATTAGCTTCAGCAGTAGGGCATTTGAAGACTTGAAAGGGTGCGATAGTTCTGGGGAGAGTTAGTGTGATGGACGAGGAAACTGACACTACAATAAAATGAGTCGACATAGTTGGAACAAAGAGTCACGAGTCAGCGTTATGAACCACGACTGAACCGACAGACGAATCAACAGTCACAACTATGGAAAGGAACTACATCACAAGGGGTTATGTTTACTGAACTTTCCACTTCGCGTTTCAGATTATCACATCTCCATCATCAGGCGAGTTGACCTCACATCAAATGAATGAGGCATTAAAGATTTTTCCGTGCCACATTTCTGAGCCATCTATGGATGTCTCTGGCGGCCGGGTTCCCAGGTTCGATTCCCGGCGGGGTCAGGGATTTTCTCTGCCACGTGATGACTGGGTGTTGTGTGCTGTGCTTAGGTTAGTTTGGTTTAAGTAGTTCTAAGTTCTAGGGGACTGATGACCATAGATGTTAAGTCCCATAGTGCTCAGAGCCAGTTTTTTCTCTGGCGGCGTAAGACTAAATAGAAACTGACGTAGTCCATTTTAGTTATGTGTATTCTGTTAATGCATGTGCTTGTAGCAATATAAACGTCTTTCAGTGGTAACAGACTACAATCGCTGTTCAAAAAAAAATAGCGGTCGCGCGGTCCCAGACTGAAGCGCCTAGAACCGAACCGCTCGGCCACAACGGCCGGCTACAATCGCTGAACGAAATAGTGTATGAACCACTTTTTTAATCCGATGTAATGAGCCTTTTCTGAAAATATGTTGTTTCCTCCTTACACGATGACTAATTTTCTCTCGCTTCTTCTAAAACCGTATCTATAAGACAATACAATTTTTTTTCGAAGGTACCTGGCTAGCCTTGGAGAACCGAAGAAAGTAAGAGATGAATAAATATTATCACAGTGGTAGTGTGCAATAAGAATTGTCAAACAAAACAGCCGGTCAGCGTGTAACTGTTGTGTTATGCACGGAACTAGCGCACGGATATGTGGTGTTTAACGATGCACTGCTGACAAAATACGGTAGTGTGAGCTACAGCATGTCATCAAGAAGGCATGTATTCGTGCAGCAACATGTGGTCGTGCATTGTCTTGATCAAAAATGGCTACTCGTGTGATGTGCGGAGTGGGTATGCCCACTGGTCGCAACATCTCATTCACGTAGGTCACACTGGTAACAGTTCCCGGGGCAAGCATCAACTGTGATTTGTGGCTGTATCCAATGGCACCCCCCCCCCCCCACCGCCCCGTAAGGCACTGAGCTGGCGCTGTATGTGTAGTGTGAATGCAGTAATTCTGATGCCGCTCTCCGAGTTTGCGGCGAACCAAAATACGGCCATCATTTCCATACAAACAGTACCTGGATTCATCCGGAAACATGATCTCATGCCATTCTTGTCCCCAGTGACGTCGTTCTATACACCACTGCCGTCTAGCATGTTTCTGTACATTTGTCAATGGTTGGCGGAGAAGTGTACGACGCGAACTTAACCCATGCCGTAATAAACGACGACGGACTGTCACCCCCGATAGTGTACGATGCGTTACATTGTATCGCTGGAGCCCAGAAAAACGGAGATCTGTCCTGCAATGCCATCCGGATGAGGTGTCGATCATCTCGGGAGTGCTGTGGGTGGTGCGACCTGACCCATCTCGTCGTGTTCTACGGCCTTCAGGGAACCGTTCTGCATAGACCCGTTGCACTGCCGAAACACTTCGTCCCACGCGAGCAGATAATTTCCGGATGGATGCATCAAATTCTTTCATGCCAATAAAGCACCCTGTTTCGAACTCACTGAGGTTGACCTTGAACCCGCGGGACGACATGGTTCAAATGCTAATGATTTCTGCAGGTCAGGCCGTTGTGGCCGAGCGGTTCTAGGCGCTCCAGTCCGGAACCGCGCTGCTGCTACGGTCGCAGGTTCGAATCCTGCCTCGTGCATGGAGGTGTGTGCTGTCCTTAGGTTAGTTAGGTTTAAGTAATTCTAAGTTCTAGGGGACTGTTGACCTCAGATGCTAAGTTCCATAGTGCTCAGAGACATTTGAACCATTTCTGCAGAACATGCTAATATACATGTTCTGTGAATACGAACGTCGTACCTCTACTCACTCAAGGTGTTCCAATTTTTCTGAACACGAGTCTAGTTTAAGTAGTGGTACAGTACAGTTAGCTGTGTTTTGCAACCGACAGTCCCTATTTTGGTTCGCCTCAGTTAAGAGAGCAATGAACACGTTCTCGCCGGGGTTCTGACTTACGTTGCTCGTTGGGGGGCTCTTATTCATGCTCTCCGGCATCTGGTGGTGTTTCTTTTCCTATTTTCACCATGGGCGGTTGGTCATATTCAAACGCCCGAGGCTAATAGTTTAATACGTTTGGCTATTATTTTTAAAACAACGAGGGATCACATAAAATGATTTTGCATATACCTAATCACAAATTATGTGATGTCCCATTGTTCAGAAGTCAGTCACGTTGAAGGATCAAACAAAAGTGTATTCTGATATTCCGATTTGTTCATTACACCTGGGTGATAGGTAGCTGGTAGAATAATTGGCAGATAAGAAGCACGTATTGTTGGTAGCGATCTGAAAATTTTGTCAACAAGAGTATTTGGTAGGCAGGATCGAGAGTTGCAAATTTTGTAGTTTTATTTTATTTCCTCAATGACCGGTTTCGACAGAGTCTACCTGTCCCCTTCGGATCTACAGTTTAACAGTAGAAAAACATTACTATGCCAGTCCGCACAACTGACTCAACAGTACACATGTGGGAAAACAATGTAACAACCAGATATCGCAACATTTTAGCTTACCTTCTGGAAACAATATTACTGTGCACGAATGGCATGAGCATAACGAGAGAACACAGTACTTACAAAGCAAAGCAGCAACAGTGTGCCCCGGAGCGGAGGCGAGTTCGTCAATGGAGCCATTATAGCTTCGGAAGCGTTGATGGGCGTTGACACGCTTGGTCTATAGGCGGTGGCAGTGATCCATTGTATCTATTATTAAATATTCTTAGAAACACAAAATTGTACTCGATAGATATGTTAACAGAGGAATGGTTATTATATAATGGGAAAACTTAACTTAGTTCTAAACGAAAAAAATCACAAGCATAACATAAGGCAACATCTGTCGGTTTCACGCTGAATCATCGAAATACTTAGATCGCACTTAACCAAAGTTATAGCTTGTTTACAAATGCAGATAAATTAACTTGTTACAGGTGGCACCACATACATAGTCCCTGCATGTGGATGATTCTGTAAGTGTAATAGCAATGTTTACTTCCTGGTGCACTGTATATCCCGAGATAACAGCTAGACTCTTACCGAAACAGGTCATTGAACAAATAAAATAAATATATTATAATGAGCGACCTTGTCTACCAAACATTGTTATTTATAATTGATGCAGTCGAGCGTGAGGCATCGGTGCTACACTCGGGCCTGAACCTGGTAAGTAACAATGGGCAGCTTGTTCGGGGCCGCTACGGCGTCAGTTATTAAGACAATCTCACTTATCCGTACATTCAGCAGAAAATAGATTTCATTAATTTAAACAATCTTCTGCATATTGACGACCATCTTTCTTTGTTGGTTTACAATAATTTTGTATTTGATATGAATCAATATATTTGGAATACATGAGGCAAAATGTGGCATTTCTTTTAGTATATGAGTGTCTTTATGTCATGGAACCTTTACATAAGATTTTATGCATAAAACCGTCTACAGTGCTCAGTATAAGTCTTTATTTATTGTGATGTTTCTGAATCTGATATCATCAGATATCAAAACCTCTGTACGTACAAAATGAATTTCAGTGTCAGTATTAAAATCTATACCTAACTGGGCCTTCAGCTTCTTATATACTACTACTCGTTGTTTATAGAGAAAGCGTAGGACGGGATCAGAAATTTAAATAGTACTTTCCACTGTAGATACTGGCTATTCTAAATAAAGCTCATATCCACTTTAATAGCTTATGTAATTATCTGTTAAAGCTGCAGCAGTTATATATAGATGATCATCTTTTTGGGGGTGTAAGCTTTTGTTGTTTTTCTCTGTCTTTGCGGATAATTTTTTTAACCCCTTCTGCAAACACCATGTATTTCTTTTTTCTATTCTTTACCCAAACATGTTTCGAAACCTATGTTTTATCTTCAGTGGGACTCGTGATCTTGTTCATGTTGTTGTAATAATGGCCAAAGACTGATTTCTTGCAACTCTCAATGCTAGTCTATCAGGTACAACCCTCTTCATCTCTGCGTACGTACAGCATCCTACATATTATATATTTTTGTTGTTTTTCTATGTGTAATAACATTAACGCTTTTCTCATCTGTTTTCACGTCACACTGCATGACCAAAATAAAGATTTGGAAATGAGCAGCAACAATAACAAAGCATCTCCCAACAACTGTGGCGAGTTATATTTTTCATAATTGCCATTTTTGTGTATGATCTGAAACCTCAACGACAACTGACTCAAGCTGGATCCATACGGCACCTATATCTCTAGTATTTCGATCAAATACTTTATCCCATGATTTTATGCAAATCTGTTAGGTATTAGTGTGGTGTGTAACTTACAAGTCGATGTCTTAACTGTCTCGTTATTTAAGCGAAGGGCGTTGTATCTGTTCTGCTAAACTAATAAATTAATAAACTTGTTACGCAAAGGTAAAATCTAAATAATATGGGTCAGAGATTTATATAGATTATAACATTTCAAGCACATAATTCTCTCTCTTTAAACCTTTCGACATTTCTCTGAAAACCCACGTTTATAGACCTCCACATCAATTGGAAATCCTTTATTGAGTGGCAGAAAATTTACCGCTACGAGATGTCTTTAATAATGGTTCATCTAAATCTGGATATGTGTATACACAATTACGTATTACAATCTGTGACATTCCTGAGACTTACTTTTTTCACTCGTTTACTGAGGGACTGTCCACAGCCTCAAGTAATTCTCAATCATTGGCATTGCCATGAATGGCTGTGGCTGTTCATGTATTGTGTGTGGAATTTCGACGAATCTCCACTTTCACGCAACCTAAACTTTGTATTGAACAGAAGTGTTGTATGCTTTCAGTTTTTTAAAACTGATTGAAATCTCAATAGCTGTAAATAAAATTGATCGTACTTAAGAAACAGAATGCAAAGCGTTGAACTCAGTAATTCAAACAATGATGATAGGAGAGAAAACTTTAGTGACTGGAGTGAAATCACGAAGGGCGTCCAACAGGATTCAATTTTGGGTGAGTTTCTTCTCCTTACGTATGTGACTGTCCTTCCTCTTAACATTCATCAGCAGAACTGATATTTTTGCCGACGATATATTAGTGTTAGAATAATACACATTACATTTACATCGATGATCTCCAAACCACTATGACATGCTTGACAATGGGTACGTTCCATTTTACACGTTATTATGGGATATTACCGTCCCTTTCACATATGAGCGCAGGAAAAACGATTGTTTAATGGCCTCCGTGCGTGCTGTAATCTATCTATTGTTGTTCTCACGCTTCCTGTGAGAGAGATACGTAGGGTGTTGTAGTACATTCTGAGAATCATCACCTAAAGCTACCTCTTGAAGCCTTATAAGTAAGCTTTCTCGGGATAGTTAACGTCTGTCTTCAAGAGCCTGTCAGTTTAGCTTCTTAAGCATCTCTGTGAGACTCTCTCATGGCTCAGAAAAACCTGTGAATATTCGTGCTGCCTTCCTGAGTATACATTCAATACTCCATGTTTGTCCTACTGGATATGAGCCCCACAATGTTGAACAATTTTCTAGCATGGGTCATACGAGTGATTTGTAAGCTATCTTCTTTGTAGGCTATTGCATCTTCGACCGTATTGTACCAAAAACGCGAAGTCTTCCACCTGCTGTACCCATAACTGAGTCTGCGTGATCATTACATTTCACACCCCTACAAAGTATTACGCTCAGGTATGGATCGTTAATATTATAGTCATAAGATACTTTTTCATTTGGTGAAGGGCACAATTTTACATTTCAGAACATTTAAAGCAAGTTGCCGGCCTTTGTAACACCTTGAAAACGTATCAAGACCTGACTGAATATTCATGCAGCTTCTTTGAGAGAGTATTTCACTATCGATAACTGCATCATCTGCAAGAAGTCTGCGATTACTATTTATACTGTCCGCAAGGCCATTAATGTAGAAGATGAGTAGCAAGGTTCTAACATACTTCCTTGGAGCACATCCGAAGATACTTCTGCATTACAGAGAAATCAGCACGAGAAACTGTAAACGATGTTTCTCAAATAATGATCACTGGTAATCTAAAACGGATGCTCTCTAAATTTGGAGAAAACGCACTGTATTCAGTACTGTACAAGAGAGGCATAGCAACAATAGGTGGAGTACATAAACGGGAGTCGGAGAATAGGTTGTTTGCTCCCAATATTTTGGTACACAATCTGTCGAAATCTTGAACTGCCAGAAGTACAGTACCGAGCTGCTCAAACAACTAAATTCAGCTAATATTTATCCTGGTATAATTGCTAGTCATGAAAATAAACGAATTTACCTCTTAGCTCGTTTTCCACATGTCTACTCAATAACGTCTTATGTGCTAATTTCCTGTCGTAACCCATCACTTAGAAAGAAAGTAATGACTGCACAAACATGAACAGTAAAAATTATATGTGTTGTTCACCTGCAATCATTTGGTAGTCACCTCTTACAATAGTTAAGAATTTTAACTGCACCTTCACAATATATTCGGTAGCAGAATTCGTCATAATTAGTCTATTAGAACATGAGAAGAACAGTTGTATCCACATTACGAAAAGAAAAATGACATTTATTACCCATTTTATTTGTTCATGGCTCAGAAAGGAGTTCAATTTGCACCTACAAAAGTCTGAGAGCATTAGCCCAAAATCATCAACTGTATCACGTGCAGCGTAGCAAATTTTGAATCTAATCTGAAATCATTTCTTCTGGGCAACTTCAACCATCACAGTCGAATTTTTATTTAAAAATAAGTATCCTGCACAAAAATTGTTTTAAGTGTAGCTGAATAAGTAGGACTGAAAAATAACTAATATTTTCCTTATCGTTAGCACTATTCGTGTATACATTTCCTGTAGACTGACTCGTTCCACATTTCGCAATAATAGTTGGTCATATGTGCTATGAATCGTGTAATTAAATAGCTCATTAATTTGAAGCTGTAAGAATTATAGGTTCCCTACAGCAAAAAAGACAACCCTCAAGGAAAAGCAATAGCTTATCTCTCATATAGCATTAGGCTATCAGAACATAAATACTTCCATCCTTTCCAGTTACATGGGCAGTTGTACAACCGCTGAAGTACTGCTTTTCCACGTATTGGTCTATCGATTTATCGAATCTCAATGCTTTTACTTAATTTAAACTGAATATTTCAGTTTTCTGCAGACTTTCAAAAGAAATAAGAACGCTTTTAATCTCTGCCGGATACAAGATTTAGTTTAAATCTCAACGTCGCCTAGACGCTGCGTACACAGGATCCCAAGGTACCTGCATTCACTGCTCGCCGTGCTGTTTCCAGCCGGTCGACGAAGTGTTCATACGATCGTCATGTCCCAGAATTTGCCTTTGTCGTTACGTAAGAAAGAATTCTTAAGTCATAATGTTGGCAAAAGTCTCTGGCGACTTCAAATGATGATTCTTGGCAGTGCAATTTGATGATGTTCCTTTGAACGAAGCCGGTCGTGACGTAACAAATCGTTTTTCAACAAGCCTGTGGTGGTTTCTTATTGTTACTAACAACAATCAGTACCTTTACTTCAAATCGATGCTTCATGCTGGGAAGCTTCCTTCGCAAGACGTGTCCGATTTCCCTCCGTATCTGTGTCCAATACGGGCTTACGCTCTTTCTCTAACGACCTCTTCGACGCGACATTAAACACTCGTCTTCCTTTCTTCGTGGTTGTGTTTCTTTCTTTTGTAAAAGTTCGACTGGAAATTCTTGTTTCGATATCTTGTGATAACACTCCTAACTTTGTACAGTCACTACAGATTATTTAACGTACTCAAGATCTTCTTTATCTCTTAAAGCAGTAGGTACCATCGACCTGGTTGATCCTCTGTGCCTTGACTTCTGGAACGCGTCAGATGCAGCTCCGCACTGCCGCCTAACGTAAGAACTTGTGTAATATACGACAAGCGTTGTGACTGGATAGCAGAAAGAATACAGCATGTCATTCTCAATGGAGGGAAATCTTCAGACACAAAAGTAACTTCGGGTACACTCCAAAGGAATGGTACTGGGCCCTCACTTTCCACACTGAAGAGCCAAAGAAACCGCCACTCCTGCCTAACACCGTGTAGGGCGTAGAAGTGTCCCAACACGAGTGACATGGGCTCGACTAATGTCCGAAGTAGTACTGGAGGAAACTGATATCATGAATCGTGTAGGGCTGTCTACAAATCCGTAAGATTACGAGTAAGTGGAGATCTCTCCTGAACAGCACGTTGCAAGGCATCAGAGGTGTGCTCAATAATGTTCATGTCTGAGGAGTTTGGTGGCCAGCGGAAGTGTTCAAACACAGAAGAGTGTTCCTAGAGCCACTCTGTAGCAATTCTGTGCTTGTGAGAGGTCGCATTGTGCTGTTGTAATTGCCAAAGTCCTTCGGAATGCATAATGGACATGAATGGATGCAGGTGATCAGACAGGATGCTTACGTATGTATCACCTGCGAAGAGTCCTGTCTAGACGTATCAGAGATCTCATATCACTCTCAACGCACACCCCCACACCATTACAGAGCCTCCACCAGGTTTAACAATCCCGTGCTGAGATGCATGGTCCATGGATTCACGAGGCTGTCTCCATACCCGTACACGTCCATCCGCTTGGTACAATTTGAAACGAGACTCGTCCGACCAAGTAACATGTTTCCGGCCATCAACAGTCCCATGTCGGTGTTGACGTACCCGGCGAGGCGTAAAGCTTTGTGTCGTGCAATCATCAAGTGTACACGAGCGGGCCTTCGGCTCCGAAAGCCCATATCGATGATGTTTCGTTGAATGATTCGCACGCTGACACTTGGTGATGGGCCAGCTTTGAAATCTGTAGCAATTTGCGGAAGGGTTGCACTTCTGTCACGTTGAACGATTCTCTTCAGTCGTCGTTGGTCCCGTTCTTGCAGTATCTTTTTCCGGCCGCAGCGATGTCGCAGATTTGATGTTTTAGCGGGTTGCTGATAATCTCGGTACAATCGTTAACAGTTGCACGGGAAAATCCCCACTTCATCGCTACCTCGGAGATGATCTACATCTACATCTACATTTATATTCCGCAAGCCACACAACGGTGTGTGACGGAGGGCACTTACCTGCCACTGTCATTACCTCCCTTTCCTGTCCCAGTCGCGTTTGGTTTGCGGGAAGAACGACTGCCGGAAAGCCTCCGTGCGCGCTCGAATCTCTCTAATTTCACATACGTGATCTCCTCGCGAGGTATAAGTAGGGGGAAGCAATATATTCGATACCTCATCCAGGAACGCACCCTCTCGAAACCTGGACAGCAAGCTACACCGCGATGCAGAGCGCCTCTCTTGCAGAGTCTGCCACTTGAGTTTGCTAAACACCTCCGTAACGCTATCACGCTAACCAAATAACTCTGTGACGAAACGCGCCGCTCTTCTTTTGATCTTCTCCATCTCCTCCGTCAACCCGACCTGGTACGGATCCCACACTGATGAGCAATACTCAAGTATAGGTCGAACGAGTGTTTTGTAAGCCACCTCCTTTGTTGATGGACTACATTTTCTAAGGACTCTCCCAATGAACCTCAACCAGGTACCCGCCTTACCAACAACTAATTTTATATGATCATTCCACTTCAAATCGTTCCGTACGCATACTCCCAGATATTTTACGGAAGTAACTACTACCAGTGTTTGTTCCGCTATCATATAATCGTACAATAAAGGATTATTCCTTCTATGTATTCCCAATCATTACATTTGTCTATGTTAAGGGTCAGCTGCCACTCGCTGCACAAAATGCCTATCCCCTGCAGATCTTCCTGCATTTCGGTGCATTTTTCTAATGCTGCAACTTCTCTGTATACTACAGCATCATCCGCGACAATCCGCATGGAACTTCCGACACTATCTACTAGGTCATCTATATATATTGTGAAAAGCAATGATGCCATAACACTCCCCTGTGGCATGCCAGATGTTACTTTAACGTCTGTAGACGTCTCTCCATTGCGTTCCTCAAGAGTCTTGCGATACACGGCTGTTAGAAGGGGGCAAGTTATTTCGCGTACTCTGTGTAGAATCGAATTGGTATCCCGTCAGGTCCAGTGGACTTTCCACTGTTGAGTGATTTCAGTTGCTTTTCTATTTTTGGACACTTATTTCGATGTCAGCCATTTTTTCGTTCGTACGAAGATTTAGAGAAGGAACTGCAGTGCGGTCTTTCTCTGTGAAACACCTTTGGAAAAAGGTGTTTAGTATTTCAGCTTTACGCATGTTATCCTCTGTTTCAATGCCATTATCATCCCATAGTGTCTGGATATGCTGTTTCGATGCACTTACTGATTTAACGTAAGACCAGAATTTCCTAGGATTTTCTGTCAAGTCGGTACTTAGAATTTTACTTTCAAATTCACTGAACGCTTCACGCATAGCCCTCCTTACGCTAAATTTGACATCGCTTACCTTCTGTTTTGGCTGCGTTTCAATTTGCAGTGAAGCTCTCTTGGCTTTCGCAGTAGTTTCCTAATTATGTTGTTGAACCACGGTGGGTTTTCCCGTCCGTCACAGTTTTACTCGGCACGTACCTGTCTGAAACGCATTTTACGATTGCTTTGAACTTTTTCCATAAACACTCAATATTGTCAATGTCGGAACAGAAATTTTCATTTTGATCTGTTAGGTAGTCTGAAATCTGCCTCCTATTATTCTTGCTAAACAGATAAACCTTACTCCCTTTGTTTATATTCCTATTTACTTCCATATTCAGGGATGCTGCAACGGTCTTATGATCACTGATTCCCCGTTCTGCGCTTACAGAGTCGAAAAGTTCGGGTCTGTTATATCCACGAGTCGGTTCTGTGTGTAATTGTACGAGGTAATTTTCGGACAGTGCACTGAGTATAATGTCACTCGATACTCTGTCCCAACCACCTGTCCTAAACATCTGAGTGTCCCAGTCTATATCTGGTAAATTGAAATCTCCACCTAAGACTATAACATTCTGAGGAAATTTATGTGAAATGTATTCCAGATTTTCTCTCTGTTGTTCTGCCACTAATGCTGCTGAGTCGGGAGGTCGGCAAAAGGAGCCAATTATTAACCTAGTTCGGTTGTTCAGTATAACCTCCACCCATAATAATTCACAGGACCTATCCACTTCTATTTCACTACAGGACAAACTACTACTAACAGCGACAAACACGCCACCACCGGTTGCATTCAATCTATCCTTTCTAAACACCGTCTGTGCCTCTGTAAAAATTTCGGCAGAATTTATCTCTGGCTTCAGCCAGCTTTCCGTACCTATAACAATTTCAGCTTCGGTGCTATCCATCAGCGCTTTAAGTTCCGGTACTTTACCAACGCAGCTTCGACAGTTTACAATTACAATACCGATTGCTGCTTGGTCCCCGCATGTCCTGACTTTGCCCCACACCCTTTGAGGCTGTTGCCCTTTCTGTACTTACCCGAGGCCATCTAATCTAAAAAACCGCCCAGTCCACGCCACACAACCCATGCTACCCGTGTAGCCGCCTGCTGCGCGTATTGGACTCCTGACCTATCCAGCGGAACCCTATGGCGCAAGTCGAGGAATCTGCAGCACACACGGTCGCAGAACCGTCTCAGCCTCTGATTGAGACCCTCAACTCGGCTCTGTACCAAAGGTCCGCAGTCAGTCCTGTCGATGATGCTGCAGATGGTGAGCTCTGTTTTCATCAAGCTAGCGAGACTGGCAGTCTTCACCAAATCAGATAGCCGCCGGAAGCCAGAAAGGATTTCCTCCGATCCATAGCGACACACATCACTGGTGCCGACATGAGCGACCACCTGCAGATGGGTGCACCCTGTATCCTTCATGGGATCCGGAAGGACCCTTTCCACATCTGGAATAATTTCCCCCCCCCCCCCCCCCCACTGTATGCACACGGAGTGCACATTGGTTTTCTTCCCCTCCCTTGCAGTCATATCCCTAAGGGCCACCATCACGTTGGAGCTCCCAACTACTAGTAAGCCCACCCTCTGCGCCCGCCCGGATCTTGCAGACTGAGGGGAAACCTCTGGAACAGGACAAGCAGCCATGTCTATCCGATGATCAGTATCAGCCAGAGACAGAGCCTGTAACTGGTTCGTCAGACAAACTGGAGATGCCTTCCGTTTAGCCCTCCGGAATGTCTTTCGACCCATTCCACATCTCGAGACGACTTCCCACTCTACCACGGGTGAGGGGTCAGCCTCAATGTGGGCAGTATCCCGGGAAGCCACAGCCGTAATCCGATCGGGGGATGCGTGGGACGAGCTGGCCGTCAGCGACAAATCTTCGTCCGAACCCCGACAGTGATGCCCATTGGCAACTGCCTCAAGCTGTGAAATGCGTTCCATCGCACGTGACCCAACTATAACACCAAGGTCAAACTCACTTAAATCTTGATAACCTGCCATTGTAGCGGCAGTGACCGATCTAGCAACTGCGCTAGGCACTTGTCTTAATAGGCGTTGCCATCCGCAGCACCGTACTCCGCCTGTTTCATACGTCTGTATTTGCACACGCAAGCCTATACCACTTTCTCTTCAGTGTACAATACATATAAATGCCCTAGTGGATATTATTGTTAGTTAGAGAAGACTTGTGGTGGAGGATTATTCCGTACACATAGAAGTAACAAAGCTAGATAATTTAATGGAAATTCAGGGAGACCTATAGACGTTTGACGCTTGGTAGAAATATTCGCAGTCGACCACTTATTGAGCACAAACAGGCAGAAGGATCCATCACTGCAAGATTACATGACTGCAGTGTGGAAGATCCAGGAGTCTGGAAACTTAGCGACTCTGGAACGACCACATAAAGCCAAGAGCAGGTAAGACATATGTTCTAGACTGAGATTCTTTGGAAGAATACTCAGGAAGCGTAGGTCGCTCACAAAGGAAGTAATTGATTGTGGTTCGTCAGTCTGAGATCAGTACCGGAATGGATTGATAGAATAAATAGAGAAGATGCGAAAAAGAGTAGAACGTTTCCTTGCAGGTTGAATTAATACGCGCGAAAGCGTCGCGGAGATGTTCGGCCAACTCCATTGGCAAGCGCTGCACGATGTGGTTTACTGTTAAAATTGCGAGAGCGCACATTCCTAGAAGAGTCACCCAATATATTACTTCGTCCTCCGTATATCACGAGAAACGATAATGAATCTAAAATGAAAGAGATTTCAGCTTTCGTGGAGGTTTATATCAGTCTTTCCGCGAACCAATGGTGACCGGAGCAGGAGAAAGGGGAAGTGACATAGGCATACGAAGTACCCTCCTCCATACACTGTGAGGTGATTTGCAGAGCCTAGATGTAGATATAATTCTATAATCGTCGTCGACGGAAACTGGTACTAGTTTTAGACTAATAGTTGTTTAACTGTTCGCCATGCAGCGCTACAATGCTATAACAGTAGGTAAGCTATAAAACTTCGTTCTGAATTATCCTGTATTATATTTCACAAAATACTCTACACGCACATGGGTGATTATTTAGATCGTTGTCAGCAAGCCGAGAAAGATATTTCCGATATTTTAAAACGCGTTCAAACACTGAGCTCGGGAAAAAAAACAATTTCGCGTTAGTACACAGCGAAGCCCAATATGCGAATGGAACCAACTGTTAGCCTCTGTTAATTAGGTAAACATAAACACATACGCATTAATCGGAAATTGACCGATACGCTGCGTTATTATTAGCGCATTGCGTCTGATGAAGACAAATTTGGCTTTTGGGTATTCTTGTAAACTGCAAATGTTTATAACAATTGATCACTGATTATTTCGCAGTCATAATAACAAATACATTCTTACCGCTTGGAGGTATGACAGCTGCTTAATGACTTGTTAATTAAAAGGGCTGGAGTCACTGCAGATAGCAAGATTGGCATAGGTTAGGTCCCGTGACGAAAACAAACAGGAAAAAAGGGTGCTGGCAAGTAACCGTTTTTCTTTTTTCATCTTCATTTTTCTTCGACACGATCATGCATGTGTGTTAATGTTGTTAGAGTTGAGAACGTGACGGAAAGCGTTTGCACCATGTGCTTTTAGTCAAAAGATGACAACTGGACGTCCGAAACAAGTAACGGCATTATAAAACGCTCATGTGATTGTGTCGAAAAAATAAATAAAATAAAACGTTTCTATTCTACTACTTATGTTACGCACACGTCTAATAAATGAAGTTGTCCTCAAATGCAGAACTGCTAAGCAGGAATGCTACAGGACAAATGACAGGCATCAGAAACATGCATCACTAGCCGAAACACACATGTCGTCTACAGTAACATGAAAGAGGCCTATTTATATCAACATGAAAGAGGCCTATTTATATCAGAAAAGCAGTTGAATGACTATCAGAACTGAGATGGTAAACCAGTATCAAGAACAAGACAGATAGTTGAAAGGCTCTCTACGGGGGAAAGAAACTAGAGGATTATACTATAGAAAGAGAAGAGAAAATACTTGAAGACGAGATAGAAGACATGATACTGCGAGAAGAATCTGACAGAGCACCGAAAGGTCTAAGTGGAAGCATGGCCCTACGAGTTGACATACCATCAGAATTATTGAGAACCTGGAAAAGTCAGCGATGACAAAATGTGATGAAAATATCAGGTCATCTTCCATTAGGGAAGTTGTTGCACTCAGCGACTGTGATACTATTTATAAATTATAGAGGGCAGCAGTCAGTCGTCCATTTTTTTGGAGGTTTTATTTGGCAAATCCAGATTTCGACTAGTGCCTAGCCATTATCAATGCACTATTTTCTAGTCTTGATACATGTCAGTTCCTTGTCGTTCGGCGTCAGTCACAGTTCTTTGAATACTACTGTTTACAGTATTATAACCACGTGTAGCGATGAGTACAATAACGTATTTTATTTTTTTCAAAGTTTACTGTCATTTCTTGATATTTTTGCCACAAATACACTGTGAAAGAAACCTGCACATTATCTGTCACTGCCAAACAGCTGCCAAACTACTGTATACAGTAGTATTCAAAGAACTGTGACTGACGCCCGAACAACGGGGAACTGACATGTATTGAGACTATAAAATAGTGCATTGATAATGGCTAGGCACTAGCCGAAATCTGGATTAGCCAAATAAAACCTACAAAAAAGGACGACTGATTGTACCGCTCTATAATTTATAAAAAAATCATAAATTCATGAAATGTATTCACAGTTGCGAATACGGACAACCAACAACTGCATAACGGAATGGCGACAATGAACAGGGCATCGAATCTGGATTTCCGCTTATGTTGAGCGGTCGCCTTAATATTAAGGCATCCGAGCACGCTCAACGAGCATATCCAAGTTTCCATATGTCGTCAACCAAGTGTCTAAAACCTGCACTCGTACATTCATTATGTATATTTCCGTACAGGGGAGACATTTTATTGACAGTTGCTTGCCCGGTGTCGGCGAAATGCGATATTGCAGTACCTGTGTTGTTAGGAAGTACGATGCACTGATCCTTCGGACGTGAATTGAAGCCGCGCGTGTTAGGAGCGTGGTCTTGGGCGCCCTGTCACGCTTCGCGCGGCTCCCCCCGTCAGAGGTTCGAGTCCTCCCTCGGGCATGGGTGTGTCTGTTGTCCTTAGCGAAAGTTAGTTTAAGTTAGATTGAGAAGTGTGTAAGCCTATGTACCGTTGACCTCAGCAGTTTGGTCCCATAGGAACTTACCACCACCATGAATACAAGTCTGAAGGAACATCCCATCGTACTTTCGAACAACACAGGCGCTTCAATATCGGATCGTATAGTATGACGAAACTGTTGCGCTTGGTGTGCGAGATATACGACCAGAGGAAGTACCTTAGGACTTCAGGAGGACTGCAATAACTCCAGTTCCACAGAAGGCAGGAGCTGGCATGTCTGAATACTATCGGACGATCAGTTTAATAAGTCATGGTTGCAAAACATTGACACGAATAGTGATTCTTCAAATTCTTCCGGAGTAATTCATAACCAAATACTTCGCCAGTTAGCTATTTCCTCACTGGCACGAATTATTTACGGAAGAGTGGAAAAAACTGGTAGAAGCCGACCTTTGGGGAAATCAATTTGGGTTATATAGAATTGCAGAAATATACTGGACTTACGTCTTACCTTAGAAGACCGGTTAAAGAAAGGCAGACCTTCGTTTTTGATATCTGTAGATTTACAAAAAGCGTCGACAATGATGAGAGGGCGACACTCTTTCAAATTTTCAAGTAGCAAGAATAAATGCACGGAGAGAAAGGTTATTTACAACTTGTACAGCTGGCGGAGTCGAAGTGCCGGAAAACGAAAGTGGTAGTTGAGAACGGTATGAGGCAGGATTGTAGACTACCCCAATTTTATGCAATCTGTGCTTTGAGCGAGTAGTGAAGGAAACAAAAGATAATTGATGAGAGCTGAAGTAGATAGTATAGAAACTTCAGACTTGCAAATATCGTGACAAGTGTTCCTGAAAAGAGGGATCTATTAAAATATAATATAAATTCAAGTGTTAGGAAGTATTTTCTGAGGACATTTGACTGGAGTGTAATCTCGAACGGAAGTGAAACGTAGATGATACGCTGTTCAGAAAAGAGAATAATACAAGCTTTTGAAGTAGGGTGTTACAGAAGAATTCTGAAGATTGGATGAATAAGTATAATAACTAATGGGAAGGTAGCTAATCGAATCAGGAAATCAATAAATTTATGGCACAACCTGACTACAAGAAGGCTGACTGCTCGTATCCTGAGGCATCAAGTAGCAGTCCTGTTTGATAATGTAGGGGAGTGTGCGCTTCGCCTTTTCGACCACCAGTCTCATCTGGACCTACAGAGTATTGGACATCATTTAGTTTAGGAAGCTGCCAATAGATCACAAATAAAATAAAATTTACCTTGACATACGAATAAGTCAGCATAAATGGTCATTTAAATAAGAAGACCAGTATATATTATTCCTAAGGCTGTCTAATACGTTCACTTTGAGACAAAGCGCAAATAATGATATGGCATTCGCTTGGTTACAACTGGTAAATACTCATATTTTAGGAAAGGACAAACCAGAAAGCTGATATTTCCATAAGAGTGAACGAAAACGAATCGAAAGAACAGAAATGGCGTAGAGACACAGGGGAGGGGTAGAGAGACACAGACTTTCTTGCAGATAGATAATAAACTGGAAGGTATGGTCTCCAGCAGGCAGTGCTCCGCAAAGAGTCAGAAATGTATGTAGTTCCACTAGAAAAATAAAACGCAGTTGTGATATTTTGGCAGCTATAGACGTTATAAATTAGCCACATCTTCTGCTATAAACAAGTGGAAATCGCTCGTTCTAAATGTATTTTGGATGGATTGTATTAGATACCTCACTCCACATATAAAGCCTGAAACGCTTGAAATAATCTCAAACTGCGCTGTGCTCAGGACTTTACTACTATTTGGCCCAATAATAAAGATTAGCCAACCCTAGGCTGAATTCCAAATACCTCCAGAAAGGATTTCCTGAAACTTTAATTTATATTAGATGTTAACATACTTCTCCTACACCATCTAGTCACATGTAAACGTACTTAGTTGACTGAAATTAGAACAATGAATGTCTCAGTCGTATTTGAAAGTTACAGTTAGCACCGAGCTACATTTAGAATTAATGGTAGCATAATTCAGAAGAAACAAGATGGAACGCTTTATGTCAGATACAAGTTTCTGTTAGTAACAGGTGATTTAGAATGAGACCACAGTTAACTTAATATTCTTCACTCGATACAGCGTCGAATCGCCAGTCCAGCGAATACGTTATTGATATAAATAAAATTTAAATTTATTCTTAGTCGGTGTTTCGTATAATGTATATAACCAGCGTAGCGATGAGTACAATAAAGTATTTTACTTTTTTCAAAATTTACAAAATTTACTTTCATTTCTTGACATGTTGCCGCAAATACACTGTGAAAGTACCTTTCACATTACCTGCCACAGCCAAACAATATAGTTCGAGGGAACTTGGACCATGTTCTGTTGCAGTACTGCTATGGTGTAGAACATAAGGTAAATGATAACAATACGGAATAACACGAAAAGAAATGACACTTCGGTTCAAAGTCAATAATCGCACTGATGGCAACATGCTTTATGGTGGTCTTCTGGGTATTAAAAAGGTGGGACGTGGTTCTTAATAGGACGTGGGATCATTATGAACCGCAGTGCATGCCTTGTAACGTGCTCCTATGTTGGCAACTAAGGAGTTCTTGTGGTAGGGGGTTCGATTTCTGCACCAATGCAGTTAACAACGGCTGGCTGTCATTGGTGCACGTAGACATGCCGCATTACGTCTTTCCAGCGCATACCACATTCGCTCGATGAGATTTAGGTCAGGGGTACCGGCAATCTAGTCCATTCATCGAATACTCTCGTGTTGCGAGATTCCCTCCACTTGCGTTGTTCGATGCAGTTGGGCGTTGTAATCCATAAAAATAAAGCCAGTGACGAATACACCCCTGAAATGACGCACCTGGGGAAGGAATACAGCGACACAATAAAGTCGACCCGTGAGTGTACCGTGATCACGTACTTGGACGTCAGCACATCCATGCAACATCATACCTTCACACACCGTAACACATGGACAACCAAAACGATCATGTTCGACAATGTTCTTAAGTTCATCACGTACCCCCACATTCCAAGAGGTAGTAGCACTCAATACACCAAGAAACGTCGTCGAACATGATCGTTTTAGTAGACCAGGTGTAACAGTGGGCATAGACATAATGTTGTATGAACATACTGACACCCAGTTCTTTGAACACGGTACACTCTCAGGTCACTGTATTCCTTTTCGGTGAGGCGTATTCGGCCCTGACTTCGTTTTTGAGGATGACAGTGCTCCACCGCTTTGAACAGCGCAGGTCGAGGTGGTCACGGAACGGAATGGTATTCGGCGAATGGACTGTCCTGTTCGTTTCACCGATTTAAATCCCATCGAGAAAATGAAGGATACACTGGGGAGAGTAATGAAGCATGTCCCCATGCACCCATATAACAGTTGTCGACCGCGCTGGTGGAGAAATATAAACTTTTCCTCAAGAATTACCAAATTAAGACCAGCGTAGGAGAACTGCCATCCATGGTTATCACACAGCACCATGTCCCACCTTTTGAAAGGACCAGTGCAACATCATAAATTGAAGTCAATTCGGTATAATTATTGGGCATTATGAGTCTTGAGGTTAATGGCCTTAAAGTTCGTAGCTTGTTTACCATTAAATTACATTCAGTCAGAACACGAGAAATCGAATGCATCTATTTACGAGTCTACCTTACTTCTCATGCTGAATTACTTCCATTGTGACGGAAAACCATCCTAAGAGAATTAGTGAGTTGTTTCCGAGTCAGTCTCAAAGGAAAGAAGAAGCTGTAAATGAAATCAGGGGGGCAGTGCAGAACGAATAAAAACCGTTCAACTTCTGTAATTCATTAAAAGTTAGTGATGGCTAATTAATAAATGGATCTGTTTCAGTAGTGAAAAGGCTATCAAAGAATCAAATTTATTCATTAAGAAAATTCATGTAGAAAATTCAATACAAAGGGTGATATCGTGCACAAAACATATCAAGAATCTGGTGGTGTGGAACGGGGGGGGGGGGGGGGGAGGGTTCGTAGTAAATGTACGTCTCTGTCTGACTGTCAGGCCAGAGTGATAGTTGTTTGCGAAGATTTTCTCTTACGAAAGGCTGGGGTGCATCGGCTTCCTGTGTTTTTCTACTTAATTAAGGATTACCTTTCCACTTCAGATGGTATATCATGGAAATTGCTTCGTCAACTTACGCTCGTATTTCTATCCAATGTGGGCATTAGCTGCTTTGTTATTGTAAAACCTAAATGATTTTCCACACCCACATATCTGTCCTCCCTTGCGTAAGAACAGTCAATGGAAAAATATCCAAGTCCTCATAGAACATTTGAAATGTGACACGAAAACAAAGCATCATAACAAAATAAAGATTAAGAAGATGCAAAAGAACAAAATCCACCATTATACCACGTGTGAAAGCGACGATAATAGGTCAACTCACCATGTTAGTAGACGATGTCGTCAAAACTTTCATGCCGAGAAACCGTGATGTGCCGTGCCGCGAAGTGATGCGACGGTCCGATGATATGCTTGAATGCCGCAATTTGAAATGCATTGTGGAATACTTTGACGCGACGTGACGCAACGTGACTTGACGAGACAGCGAATGTGAAATGCCCCAAGATCACGTAACAATTCCAGCGTAATGTTGACGACATGTGCAGAAAGCAGGGGTCACTCCATAGATGTTCTACTCTACGGTTTTGGCCATGGAGTCTACAAAAATGCCTTGTAAACGATCGTGCATTTAATGAAGAGCAGGAATATCTGTGGATTGGACATAGCGTATGTCGCTTACATCACATCGGAATTGTTACGTGAGTGTAGTATATTACTAACGCACATTTTTTACGGATTGTGCCGAATCTGATATTTCAATATTACACATTTTCCTTGGTTTATAAATTTATTTATTAGTAACGGAAATGGTATATAATTGTTACTGTTCAGTTGCAAATCACAATACGTCAAAATGATGAAAATTTGGATTTCGTAGGTAAGAACCACAGATCACTAATTACGGTTATCATACTAGAAATAAGTGCTTTATCTGCTGAAAAATATCCCGGCACATTACTGTAAAGAGTTTATGCCGTAGTGATAATCTGTGTGGCCGCAAAGCATATGCGAACAAATACTAGATCAGTTAATGCATGAGTTCGTTGCTACTCAATCTCTCTAATGCAGGCGTGTTTAGAGTAGTGTGCCACGTGCCACTCCAGATAAAATTTATATCTGACACCCAGAGTCATTTCTTTCACAGTATTGTACAGATCTCCAAACCACAATGCTTATTTTAAAATATGAGAGGAAACTGTTCTATTAGTAACTATAACGTGCAGAACGATTATGTACGATTAATTTTTAGGTTCCCTAAACATGGACACAAATTTTTTTTAAAAAAGTGTATCATGATAGAATTTCTGGACGCATTCATACTGGGCTACTATGAAGATATTTCAAATACCACCACAGCATAACTTACTCCGGGACTCAGCAATAAGCTAAACTGCATGTCGAAATCTGAAAAATAGCGATGACTTTTCATTCTTTTCCTACCACAAAAGAGAAACATCTCATTTGTGACAGTTGTCACAAAGCAAGCGAAATGCTGTAAGCCAAGTGCATTTCAGATATCGAAAGCAACATGCCAAAGTACCTATGCAATATGTGTGCAGAATCCAAGATATTTTTGAACAGCGTCTCTGTACAAACTGCAGTATGTAATTACATTAAAAAGTTACAGAGCGCTTATGGGGAAAATTTGCGCTGTACCATAGCCACGTGACATGTGACAATGTACAACAATCAGGCGGAGCATTATGCCCACTGCCCACCGGGACGATGCGTGCTACTTGGTGACGTTGCGGGCATATGACGCGGTAAGAAAGGATATAAGCGGATCAGACACGCATGGGGGATCACCCCGGCGAAGATATGGGCATTAAAATAGGGAAATCCATTGAGATGAGCGACACTGGTTGAATGTTCACGTGTTACAATCGTGAGTATGTACTGAAAGACGTAGAAGGACAGTGAAACTACAATTAGGTGCTAATTAGTTGCATGTTCAACCTCTTCGCAGAACGTTGGATTCGGAGGCTTGTCTGGTCTGTAAATTAGGATAGATGGTGATCTCTGGCATCTCGGTCCAAAGAGCACAATGCTGGAGCACGCACAAGTGTTTTGGAGCACGCTGTTTGCCGAACATTGTTGAACATGGAGCTCCGCAGCAGACCGCTCCTACGTGTTCACATGTTGATCCAACGACATTCTCTATTACGATTGCAGTGGACACGGGACCATCGAGATTCGACGGTCGATCAATCGATACGTGACGGCTGTTCGGCTGAATCATATTTTTGCTACTGTAGGTCTATTGTCGTGTCTACAACCGCCGTCATCGAGGTGAACGGCGGCTCGAAACGAGCAGCGCGCCACGGACGCAAGGTGATGGGAGCAGTATTATGCTATGGGAGACATTCTCTTGCGCTGGCATGCGATCTGTGGCAGGTGCCCAAGACACTCTGAGAACTGCGAACCACCTGTATGTCTTCATGCTTTATGTCTTTCCTGAAGGTGATGTCTTGTTTCAGCAGTATAATTGTCCAAGTCTCTGAGTCAGAACCGTGTTACATTGGTTTGAGGAGCAATATAGTGGACTCGCGTTGAAGTCTCGGCGACCAAATTCGCCAAATATAAATTCTATGTTTCCCTTGTAGGTCGCTGTCGGGCTCCATCACTTCAAGTACGCAAATCAGCGGCTCATTATTTACACGAATTACATGAAATATTGTCGGATCCATCATACACAGAATCAGGGATGTTTTTCGTTCCAAACGTGGATAAACAAGCTGTTAATCAGGTGGTCACAATGTTTTGGCTCATTAGTATATTGGCTACAGAAATGACGTTCTTCACATCTGAATGCGCACTCCATTGATGTTCCTCCTGTATGACGATATGTAAGATTTTTGACAATGAATCTATAAAGGTGAAGAATTAAAGATAACGCTAAAATCTGACCTTTCGTTAAGAACGTCGTTTGCATTTACACAAGTAAATTCCAGTTCTTATAAATTTGGTTTTATATTACCTTTATCTGCAGTGTGAAGTAAGTAGCCCTCGTTTCTGTCCTCGTTTTTGTCTCGTTATTGTCAACGTATGTGTATACAGTGTATCTACGACGTATTTTTCTTTCCGTTGCTGACTAGACTGTGCGACTGAAATCAAATTGATATGTTGACAGAACGTGGGTCAACAAAGTGACATGAAAACCGAAACAGTATTGAAAGCACTGAGTGGGAATCAGCTATCTTCTATAAAAAGCGGAGATATCGACTTCATCCGTCGGAAGTAATATGACCGATGTTTCCTGTCACGCAAACAGAACCTTCTTCTGATTCATTATCTAGCAAAGCGTGGCTGAATACCTGGCACGTATAATGGGAAACCTCTGGCCAAACTTTACCAAAAATTACGCTTGATGACGCCTCAACAGTACAACTGAAAAATTAGTATTTCTTAAGGGGAATACAGTATACCTTGTGAGTGTAGCCACTTGCGTTCCTACTAAAGTGGCTGTTCCACTCTAGACTTGAGAGGGTTGAACCTAACAATAAACATACCGGAGCTCTGTTAAACAATGTGTTTGGTGATCCCGGGCGCTCAACGGCTAGGTTGTCAGCGCTGTGTTAAGCAATGCGAACAGTTAACCGCTGTTTACAGTCAGCGAGTGCAACGAACAGTACACTGGTGACCACCAAGCAGGGCAGACGCGTGTCGTCTGCGTTAACTAAAAAAGTTAGGGTTTGCTGATGTACGATGTGCAAATATAGTAACTCTTCAATAGTAGATGTAATACTTTTTTTAGCAATTTCAATATTTCTGATTATATGGAGGTACGGTAAACACGACACAAATATTACAGTTATTCCTTGTATTCTCTAACTCAACTGCCACCACTATTAAAAAAAAAAAGAAGTAATGCTGTAATTCTCCTCTCCCGACGTGAGTGTCACCACTGAAGAGTCAGCACGGAGTTCACACAAACACACCCACACTCACCACAAAGATTCTTCGGCAATAGGAAACTAAAGACGTGCGAGTTCCTGAGCGTTTGTCTCGTTACAGATTTGGCACTCTAATTTGCAGCTGTTTCCACGTCTAAAGGTACTTGTAGCTAGCAAAGTGGCGCAGTGTTACGGCTCTGGATCTGTACTCTGGAGGACGACAATTCAAATCTCTGGCTGAGAATTTAGATTAAGGGTTGCGGTGATCTGTCTAAACTACGTAAGCGAATGTCGGGATGGTTTCTTGGTTAGGGAATGGCCAGTTTCCTCTCCAACCTTTTCTAGTAAGAGTTTTTCTCACTCTCCAATAAAATCGACGCCGATTGGTCGTTAGACCCTAATCTATCATGCTTCCTAATTTACAGATTTGATTTGTAAATTTCTGTGATCTGTTAAGATTATATCATGGTTGCTACAATTGAAGAAATGTGTGAACACTTTTACAAATATATGTAGGATGCATTGGTGTTTTGTGAAGGACAAGCTAGGAAGCCAGATTCTGTGGCCGAGCGGTTCTAAGCGCTTCAGTCCGGTGCCGCGCGACTTATACGGTCGCACGTTCGAATCCTGCCTCGGGCATGGAGGTGTGTGATGTATTTAGGTTAGTTAGGTTTAAGTAGTGCTTTTATAGGGGACTGATGACCTCAGCTGTTAAGTCCCATAGTGCTCAGAGCCATTGAACATTTTTTGACAAGCTAGGCAATTTTTAATACGAAACTAGTTAGTTAATGACATAACTGTGAGTTTGCCCAATATCTTTAAACTGCTTATTTGATTAGTAGAAGTGTTAAAATCAGGGACTGTGAGACAACTACTCGGATACCAAGAATAACAAAACTACAGAGACTAAGCATAAAATTTCGTTCCATTACGACGGGGCTAATAATTTGATTCGAAAGACCAAGGAACGAGGCATAACGTCGTTACTCTTATTCGGTAAATGTTTGGCAGTTGTTTCAACAATAGAGCATATAGCTTGTAACAATACTTGTTTTTTGGCATCGACTTTTATTCATTTGTTCAGCGCTCGCATTTCGCCTTTGTTTTTACGCGTCGATAAGGGAACTTCGTTATTTTAGATATTCGTTTTTATATAAAACTCTCTTTTTACAGTAAAACCTGTTTTAACACACAAATCCATTAGCTGAAAATTTAGGTGCTAACATAACTGTCACGACTAAAAACATCTGTTGTTGTTGTTGTGGTCTTCAGTCCTGAGACTGGTTTGATGCAGCTCTCCATGCTACTCTATCCTGTGCAAGCTTCTTCATCTCCCAGTACCTACTGCAACCTACATCCTTCTGAATCTGCTTAGTGTATTGATCTCTTGGTCTCCCTCTACGATTTTTACCCTCCACGCTGCCCTCCAATGCTAAATTTGTGATCCCTTGATGCCTCAAAACATGTCCTACCAACCGATGCCTTCTTCTAGTCAAGTTGTGCCACAAACTTCTCTTCTCCCCAATCCTATTCAATACCTCATTAGTTACGTGATCTACCCACCTTATCTGCAGCATTCTTCTGTAGCACCACATTTCGAAAGCTTCTATTCTCTTCTTGTCCAAACTGGTTATCGTCCATGTTTCACTTCCATACATGGCTACACTCCATACAAATACATTCAGAAATGACTTCCTCACACTTGAATCTATACTCGATGTTACCAAATTTCTCTTCTTCAGAAACGATTTCCGTGCCATTGCCAGTCTACATTTTATATCCTCTCTACTTCGACCATCATCAGTTATTTTACTCCCTAAATAGCAAAACTCCTTTACTACTTTAAGTGTCTCATTTCCTAATCTAATCCCCTCAGCATCACCCGATTTAATTTGACTACATTCCATTACCCTCGTTTTGCTTTTGTTGATGTTCATCTTATATCCTCCTTTCAAGACACTGTCCATTCCGTTCAACTGCTCTTCCAAGTCCTTTGCTGTCTCTGACAGAATTACAATGTCATCGGCGAACCTCAAAGTTTTTACTTCTTCTCCATGAATTTTAATACCTACTCCGAATTTTTCTTTTGTTTCCTTTACTTCTTGCTCAATATACATCTACATCTATACTCCGCGAGCCACCTTACGGTGTGTGGCTGAGGGTACTTATTGTACCACTATCTGATCCCCCCTTCCCTGTTCCATTCACGAATTGTGCGTGGGAAGAACGACTGCTTGTAAGTCTCCGTATTTGCTCTAATTTCTCGGATCTTTTCGTTGTGATCATTACGCGAGATATATGTGGGCGGTAGTAATATGTTGCCCATCTCTTCCCGGAATGTGCTCTCTCGTAATTTCGATAATAAACCTCTCCGTATTGCGTAACGCCTTTCTTGAAGTGTCCGCCACTGGAGCTTGTTCAGCATCTCCGTAACGCTCTCGCGCTGACTAAATATCCCCATGACGAATCGCGCTGCTTTTCGCTGGATCATGTCTATCTCTTCTATTAATCCAACCTGGTAAGGGTCCCATACTGATGAGCAATACTCAAGAATCGGACGAACAAGCGTTTTGTAAGCTACTTCTTTCGTCGATGAGTCACATTTTCTTAGAATTCTTCCTATGAATCTCAAGCTGGCGCCTGATTTTCCCACTATTTGTTTTATGTGATCATTCCACTTCAGATCGCTCCGGATAGTAGCTCCTAAGCATTTTACGGTCGTTACCGCTTCCAATGATTTACCACCTATGGCATAATCGTACTGGAATGGATTTCTGCCCCTATGTATGCGCATTATATTACATTTATCTACGTTTAGGGAAAGCTGCCAGCTGTCGCACCATGCATTAATCCTCTGCAGGTCTTCCTGGAGTACGTACGAGTCTTCTGATGTTGCTACTTTCTTGTAGACAACCGTGTCATCTGCAAATAGCCTCACGGAGCTACCGATGTTGTCAACTAAGTCATTTATGTATATTGTAAACAATAAAGGTCCTATCACGCTTCCTTGCGGTACTCCCGAAATTACCTCTACATCTGCAGATTTTGAACCGTTAAGAATGACATGTTGTGTTCTTCCTTCTAGGAAATCCTGAATCCAATCACAAACCTGGTCCGATATTCCGTAAGCTCGTATTTTTTTCACTAAACGTAAGTGCGGAACCGTATCAAATGCCTTCCTGAAGTCCAGGAATACGGCATCAATCTGCTCGCCAGTGTCTACGGCACTGTGAATTTCTTGGGCAAATAGGGCGAGCTGAGTTTCACACGATCTCTGTTTGCGGAATCCATGTTGGTTATGATGAAGGAGATTTGTATTATCTAAGAACGTCATAATACGAGAACACAAAACATGTTCCATTATTCTACAACAGATTGACGTAAGCGAAATAGGCCTATAATTATTCGCATCTGATTTATGACCCTTCTTGAAAATGGGAACGACCTGCGCTTTCTTCCAGTCGCTAGGTACTTTACGTTCTTCCAGCGATCTACGATAAATTGCTGATAGAAAGGGGGCAAGTTCTTTAGCATAATCACTGTAGAATCTTAAGGGTATCTCGTCTGGTCCGGATGCTTTTCCGTTACTAAGTGATAGCAATTGTTTTTCAATTCCGATATCGTTTATTTCAATATTTTCCATTTTGGCGTCCGTGCGACGGCTGAAGTCAGGGACCGTGTTACGATTTTCCGCAGTGAAACAGTTTCGGAACACTGAATTCAGTATTTCTGCCTTTCTTCGGTCGTCCTCTGTTTCGGTGCCATCGTGGTCAACGAGTGACTGAATAGGGGATTTAGATCCGCTTACCGATTTTACATATGACCAAAACTTTTTAGGGTTCTTGTTTAGATTGTTTGCCAACGTTTTATGTTCGAATTCGTTGAATGCTTCTCTCATTGCTCTCTTTACGCTCATTTTCGCTTCGTTCAGCTTTTCCTTATCAGCTATGATTCGACTACTCTTAAACCTATGATGAAGCTTTCTTTGTTTCCGTAGTACCTTTCGTACATGATTGTTATACCACGGTGGATCTTTCCCCTCGCTTTGGACCTTAGTCGGTACGAACTTATCTAAGGCGTACTGGACGATGTTTCTGAATTTTTTCCATTTTTGTTCCACATCCTCTTCCTCAGAAATGAACGTTTGATGGTGGTCACTCAGATATTCTGCGATTTGTGCCCTATCGCTCTTGTTAAGCAAATATATTTTCCTTCCTTTCTTGGCATTTCTTATTACACTTGTAGTCATTGATGCAACCACTGACTTATGATCACTGATACCCTCTTCTACATTCACGGAGTCGAAAAGTTCCGGTCTATTTGTTGCTATGAGGTCTAAAACGTTAGCTTCACGAGTTGGTTCTCTAACTATCTGCTCGAAGTAATTCTCGGACAAGGCAGTCAGGATAATGTCACAAGAGTCTCTGTCCCTGGCTCCAGTTCTGATTGTGTGACTATCCCATTCTATACCTGGTAGATTGAAGTCTCCCCCTATTACAATAGTATGATCACGAAACTTCTTCACGACGTTCTGCAGGTTCTCTCTGAGGCGCTCAACTACTACGGTTGCTGATGCAGGTGGTCTATAGAAGCATCCGACTATCATATCTGACCCACCTTTGATACTTAACTTAACCCAGATTATTTCACATTCGCATTCGCTAATAACTTCACTGGATATTATTGAATTCTTTACTGCTATAAATACTCCTCCACCATTGGCGTTTATCCTATCCTTGCGGTATATATTCCATTCTGTGTCTAGGATTTCGTTACTGTTCACTTCCGGTTTTAACCAACTTTCCGTTCCTAATACTATATGCGCACTATTTCCTTCAATAAGAGATACAAATTCAGGAACCTTGCCCTGGATACTCCTGCAGTTTACCAATATTACGTTAACTTTTCCTGTTTTTGGTCTCTGAGGACGGACGTTCTTTATCAACGATGATAATATCCTCTCTGGTAAGCCGTCAGGTATTTTATCGTTTCGCCCAAGGGGGGGGGGGTCCCTCTAACCTAAAAAACCCCCGTGTGCACGCCACACGTACTCTGCTACCCTAGTAGCTGCTTCCGGTGTGTAGTGCACGCCTGACCTGTCTAGGGGGGCCCTACAGTTCTCCACCCAATAACGGAGGTCGATGAATTTGCAACCATTATAGTCGCAGAGTCGTCTGAGCCTCTGGTTTAGACCCTCCACACGGCTCCAAACCAGAGGACCGCGATCGACTCTGGGCACTATGCTGCAGATATTAAGCTCAGCTTGCACTCCACGTGCGATGCTGGTTGTCTTCACCAAATCAGCCAGCCGCCGGAAGGAACCAAGGATGGCCTCAGAACCCAAGCGGCAGGCGTCATTCGTTCCGACATGTGCTACTATCTGCAGCCGGTCACACCCAGTGCGTTCAATAGCTGCCGGAAGGGCCTCCTCCACATTACGGACGAGACCCCCCGGCAAGCACACCGAGTGCACACTGGCATTCTTCCCCGACCTACCCGCTATTTTCCTGAGGGGCTCCACAACCCGCCTAACGTTGGAGCTCCCTATAACTAATAGGCCCGCCCTCTGTGACTGTCGGGACCTTGCCGGAGAATCGGCCACTGGCCCAACAGGCGAGGCATCCTGTGGTGGCTCGGAAACGATGTCATCACCACTAGGAAGCACCCCGTACCTGTTGGAAAGGGGTAAGGCAGCTGCCACGCGGCCAGATCCCACCTTCGCCTTTCGGCCAGGCACGCGCGAACCCACCACTGTCCGCCATTCACCCTGGAGTGATGGCTGACCGGTAAGATGCTCACTGCCGGAAGACGCAGCGACATCAGGGGTTCCATGTGATTCCAAGGCCACCGAAGTAGGCATAGGTCTCACCACAGTTGCCCCAACGCCACTACGAGCCGACGCCTGCGCCTCGAGCTCGATGAGCCTAACAGACAAAGCCTCCACCTGCCCCCGAAGAGTGGCCAATTCTTCTTGCGTCCGCTCACAACAACCACAGTCCCTACACATGACTATGTTTACCCTACTCTATACGGTGACAAATTCCCAAGATAATCTTCTGATGAGCTACTCTGATAATCAAGAAACACTCACTGAAATACGAGACGCGAAAACTACTCTAGGTTTTCCCAGAAAAACTATTTAAAAGCTAAGCGCAGCAAATAAGTACAAAAACGCTTTATACAAACAGTACTCGCTGCTGCTGGTGCTCTCGCTCTGGCTGTCACAAGACAACTGCTGATTCAAGTGACTAGTGGCTAACGGCCGCGAAACAAACAAAAGACGGTTTTAGGGCGCTTTCTGTTCTAAACGATCAAGAAAACACTAAGAAATCTAACACGAAAACTACGTAAAGTTTTATCAAGAACTGTTAGTTACTATGCAGAGCAGATAAACACAAATAGAATCCCTTCCTTAGTGGAAGGTCGTAAACAAAATGCAAAATAAACGCTTTATACAAACAGTACTCGCTGCTGCTGGTGCTCTCGGTCTGGCTGTCACAAGACAACTGCTGATTCAAGTGACTAGTGGCTAACGGCCGCGAAACAAACAAAAGACGGTTTTAGGGCGCTTTCTGTTCTAAACGATCAAGAAAACACTAAGAAATCTAACACGAAAACTACGTAAAGTTTTATCAAGAACTGTTAGTTACTATGCAGAGCAGATAAACACAAATAGAATCCCTTCCTTAGTGGAAGGTCGTAAACAAAATGCAAAATAAACGCTTTATACAAACAGTACTCGCTGCTGCTGGTGCTCTCGCTCTGGCTGTCACAAGACAACTGCTGATTCAAGTGACTAGTGGCTAACGGCCGCGAAACAAAGAAAAGACGGTTTTAGGGCGCTTTCTGTTCTAAACGATCAAGAAAACACTAAGAAATCTAACACGAAAACTACGTAAAGTTTTATCAAGAACTGTTAGTTACTATGCAGAGCAGATAAACACAAATAGAATCCCTTCCTTAGTGGAAGGTCGTAAACAAAATGCAAAATAAACGCTTTATACAAACAGTACTCGCTGCTGCTGGTGCTCTCGCTCTGGCTGTCACAAGACATGAATAATATCGGGGAGAGGCTACAACCCTGTCTCACTCCCTTTCCAACCACTGCTTCCCTTTCATGCCCCTCGACTCTTATAACTGCCACCTGGTTTCTGTACAAATTGTAAATAGCTTTTCGCTCCCTGTATTTTACCCCTGCCACCTTCAGAATTTGAAAGAGAGTATTCCAGTTAACGTTGTCAAAAGCTTTCTCTAAGTCTACAAATGCTAGAAACGTAGGTTTGCCTTTTCTTAATCTTTCTTCTAAGATAAGTCGTAAGGTTAGTATTGCCTCACATGTTCTAACATTTCTACGGAATCCAAACTGATCTTCCCCGAGGTCCGCTTCTACCAGTTTTTCCATTCGTCTATAAAGAATTCGCGTTAGTATTTTGCAGCTGTGACTTATTAAACTGATAGTTCGGTAATTTTCATATCTGTCAACACCTGCTTTCTTTGGTATTGGAATTATTATATTCTTCTTGAAGTCTGTGGGTATTTCGCCTGTCTCATACATCTTGCTCACCAGATGGTAGAGTTTTGTCATGACTGGCTCTCCCAAGGCCATCAGTAGTCCTAATGGAATGTTGTCTACTCCCGGGGCCTTGTTTCGACTCAGGTCTTTCAGTGCTCTGTCAAACTCTTCACGCAGTATCTTATCTCCCATTTTATCTTCATCTACATTCTCTTCCATTTCCATAATATTGTCCTCAAGTACATCGCCCTTATATAAACCCTCTATATACTCCTTCCACCTTTCTGCCTTCCCTTCTTTGCTTAGAACTGGGTTGCCATCTGAGCTCTTGATATTCATGCAAGTGGTTCTCTTCTCTCCAAAGGTCTCTTTAATTTTCCTGTAGGCAGTATCTATCTTACCCCTAGTGAGACAAGCCTCTACATCCTTACATTTGTCCTCTAGCCATCCCTGCTTAGCCATTTTGCACTTTCTGTCGATCTCATTTTTGAGACGTTTGTATTCCCTTTTGCCTGCTTCATTTACTGCATTTTTATATTTTCTCCTTTCATCAATTAAATTCAATATTTCTTCTGTTACCCAAGGATTTCTATTAGCCCCCGTCTTTTTACCTACTTGATCCTCTGCTGCCTTCACTACTTCATCCCTCAGAGCTACCCATTCTTCTTCTACTGTATTTCTTTCCCCCATTCCTGTCAATTGTTCCCTTATGCTCTCCCTGAAACTCTGTACAACCTCTGGTTCTTTCAGTTTATCCAGGTCCAATCTCCTTAAATTCCCACCTTTTTGCAGTTTCTTCAGTTTCAATCTGCAGTTCATAACCAATAGATTGTGGTCAGAATCCACATCTGCCCCTGGAAATGTCTTACAATTTAAAACCTGGTTCCTAAATCTCTGTCTTACCATTATATAATCTATCTGATACCTATTAGTCTCTCCAGGATTCTTCCAGGTATACAACCTTCTTTTATGATTCTTGAACCAAGTGTTAGCTATGATTAAGTTATGCTATGTGCAAAATTCTACAAGGCGGCTTCCTCTTTCATTTCTTCCCCCCAATCCATATTCACCTACTATGTTTCCTTCTCTCCCTTTTCCTACTGACGAATTCCAGTCACCCATGACTATTAAATTTTCGTCTCCCTTCACTACCTGAATAATTTCTTTTATCTCGTCATACATTTCATCAATTTCTTCATCATCTGCAGAAGTAGTTGGCATATAAACTTGTACTACTGTAGTAGGCATGGGCTTTGTGTCTATCTTGGCCACAATAATGCGTTCACTATGCTGTTTGTAGTAGCTAACCCGCACTCCTATTTTTTATTCATTATTAAACCTACTCCTGCATTACCCCTATTTGATTTTGTATTTATAACCCTGTAATCACCTGACCAAAAGTCTTGTTCCTCCTGCCACCGAACTTCACTAATTCCCACTATATCTAACTTTAACCTATCCATTTCCCTTTTTAAATTTTCTAACCGACCTGCCCGATTAAGGGATCTGACATTCCACGCTCTGATCCGTAGAATGCCAGTTTTCTTTCTCCTGATAACGACGTCCTCTTGAGTAGTCCCCACCCGGAGATCCGAATGGGGGACTATTTTACCTCCGGAATATTTTACCCAAGAGGACGCCATCATCATTTAATCATACAGTAAAGCTGCATGTCCTCGGGAAAAATTACGGCTGTAGTTTCCCCTTGCTTTCAGCCGTTCGGAGTACCAGCACAGCAAGGCCGTTTTGGTTAATGTTACAAGGCCAGATCAGTCAATCATCCAGACTGTTGCCCCTGCAACTACTGAAAAGGCTGCTGCCTCTCTTCAGGAACCACATGTTTGTCTGGCCTCTCAACAGATACCCCTCCGTTGTGGTTGCACCTACGGTACGGCCATCTGTATCGCTGAGGCACGCAAGCCTCCCCACCAACGGCAAGGTCCATGGTTCATGGGGGAAACATCTATTACTTAATAAGAGCCATACATCTGTATCGAAGGACACGAGAGGGAGACAGTTGTTTAGAAGGAAGTGAGACAGGGTCAAGAGCCTGTCGCTGATTTGAATCCGTAAATTAACCAGACAGTAATGGTAGCCAAGCTGAAACCTGGAGGGAAATGAATATCAAGTAGCTGAAATAAAAACTTTGGCATATGCTTCTGAGTGGCGCCCGCCTTTATCAAACACAATTTTCTTTTTGTTCCATTTGGGCTGCAGGTGACATACTGTTAACTTTTACATATGTATAGTTAGGTATTACATTACGTGAAAGGCAGATTCTGTTGAGTTTTATGTTTAAAATATTTTGATGTAACTTTGCCGTGCTGTTCCGGAATTTGCTGTAGAGCTTGCTTGGAAATGCCGGGCAGGGCGTCGGAATAGTCATCTTGATGTTGAAGCGTCTTTGTCTGTGTTTGCTTCAACAATACCATATGTTTTTGAGTGGGGTCCGCCTTTAGAAAAACACAATTTTGTGTTATTGTTAAAGCAAACACAGACAAAAGACCTTCCACATCAAGATGAAAAACTTTGGCGTTTGTCAATGACGCTGTAATTCTGTCACAGACGGCAAAGTAACTGGACGATCATTATTTTATCCACTACGGTTTCAGTACATTCTTTTCGCAAACATCACTGAAGAAATAACTGTAGCCGTATTCAAATATTAAATGAATGATTTATATCTTCACTTATATTACCTTACGTTAGTGGATAGTAAGAGATCTTCAGAAGCGGTTCTGAAGAGGGAATGGGAATAATTGAATTCAATCAGAAGATGCTGAGAGAATTATATTAGGATGCGAAACAGTCACAATAGTAGACTAGTTTCACTAGTTGGGCTGCAAAATAAGTGACGAGGGCGGAAGTAAAGAGGACATAACATGCACGCAGGCAATTCCAAGATAAGAGCTCGTGAAACTGAGAAATATGTGAACATCAAGTATAAATTTAAGTAATAATAAATCTTCCAAAAAAAATGGTTCAAATGGCTCTGAGCACTATGGGACTTAACATCTTAGGTCATCAGTCCCCTAGAACGTAGAACTACGTAAACCTAACTAACCTAAGGACATCACACACATCCATGCCCGAGGCAGGATTCGAACCTGCGACCGCAGCAGTCCCGCGGTTCCGGACTGCAGCGCCTAGAACCTCAAGAGCACCATGACCGGCAATAAATCTTTCCTAAAGGTATTTGTCTGAAGTGCAGCCTTGTACGAAAGTGAAACGCGAACGGTATAAAACATTATGAGTACTGCCCACTGCAAGGTTGGATTTCACCTGATGGCGTAGCGTCTACGTGACGTTGTAACAAAAGGATGTAAGCGGAGCAGACACGGAGGAGGGATCACATAAGGGAAGGTCTGGGCTGCAAATGGGGAAATCCATTGATATGAGCGATTTTGACAAAGGGCAGATTATTATTACGCAGAGCATGTAAACGAGTATCTCGGAAACGACGAAGCCTGTCGAATGTTCACGTGCTACTGTCGTGAACACATACGGAAAGAGGTAGAAGGACAGTGAAACAACCACGAGGAGCTAAATAGACGTCCACGACCGTTCACAGAACGTAGGGTTCGGAGGCCTGTCTGCTCTGTAAAGTAGCGTACATGATGATCCGTGTCATCTCTGCTGAAAGAGGACAATACCGGTACACGAGCAACTGTTCCTGAGCACACCGTTTGACGTACATTGTTAAACACGAAACTCCGCAGCAGATCGCACCTACGTGTTCACATGTTGATCCAACGACGACATCCTCAATCACCATTACAGTGGGCAGCGGACCGTCGAAATTCAACCATCGATCAATTGAAAGGTGTCGGCTTTTCGGGTGAATCACATTTTTCCTACAATATGTTTATGGTCGTCAGCATAAACACCGTCATAGAGGTGACGGCGGCTCGAAACGTGTAGCGCGTCACAGACGCAAGTTAGCGGGAGTAACATTTTGCTGTGGGAGACATTCTCCTGCACTGGCATGTGACATGTGATAGGAATCGGAGTCACTCTAACAGCTGCGAACCACCGCATACCTTCATTCTTGATGTCTACCCCCACGCCGATGTCATCTTTCAGCAACATAATTGCCCATGGCTCTGAGCCAAAACAGTGTTACAGTGGTTTGAGGAGCGTTACAGGGAACTCATGTTGGTGTCTTGGTAACCAGATTCGTCTTATGTGCATTCTATGGAACCCATATGGGTCGCTATCGTCACTTTGTACGCGAATTACGTGACCTATGCGTAGACATCTAATGCCATGTACCTCCACCATCCTACCAAAAAATTGTCGTGTCAATGATACACTGAATCAGGGATGTACTTCGTTCCAAATACAGACAAAGAAATACTAAGCAGGTGGTCATACTGTTTTGGCTCTTCAGTGTGGAGTTCAGGCAAGAAGAATACAGAAGCGTTTGAAATATGGTGCTTCAGAAGAATTCTGAAGATTAGTACGACAGATTGAATAAATAATCGGTTGACAGGACGCCTCTTGAGGAATCAAGATGCCACTAATGGAAGTAAGTGCGGAGGCTGAAAATTGTTAAGGGAGACGAATTGTTTAGCACACTAAGCATATTCAAATGGATGCAACTTTTTGCAGTTCTACAGAGATGAAAAGGCCTACTCGAGCAACACTGTCGGGGAGAGCTACGTTAAACTAGTCTTTGAACTGAAGACCATAGTAGCTACAATATGCATTAATATGGAAATTTCTACTTACAATGTTAAAAGGAAACTATAGCTGCATTTTATTTACTAGACATCAGCTCACAGTGTCAATTAATAGTTATCATATGGTAAAAGCATGAAATTTGTTACTATTAAAAAGATATAATATATATTGTATACAAATTGCATCCTCTATTTGTTGACTGCACAAAGCACCCTCAAAATCTCCAAGTTAAAAACTCAGCTCATTCAAGTTTCTTTATGAACGTTGAACGCTAACTCAGTTTTTTCTGGTGTAGGCACCAATAATCTGTTGTAAAATATATCAGCGATTGTGTCATCCTTTTTGTACGTCATTTGTACACCACAAAAACGCACTTATGTTAACTACAGGTCCATCTAAACCGACAAAAAGACTCAATTTACTGTTGCTACACTGAAAGTGATAAAGACTTCTTTTTACGACATTGCAAAGCGATATAGCGCTTCATCAAGGAAAATGGCGCAGTGCATAAGAAATTGGTCTGTTGACTGACAGCTGCGTTGTCAGGGTGTATACGGGGTCAAGGGAAAACAATTCCCGGATTATTCCCGGATTTCTCCCGGATATCCCGTTTAAAAAATATGCTTTTTCCCGGGCGAAAATACACTTTTTCTGTGCTAAGTGACAGTAGGTTTTCCGTAGATTTTCCCTCAGAACTGTAAAACTTATCAATCCTTTGAATGGTTAACGTTTTATACAATCACGTAGAACTTCCCGGAAAAAAAAGAAAAGACGGGGCAGAGAAGTTTTGGAGAGACTTTTGATTAAAAAAAGGAGAGAAGTTTTGGAAAGACCTTTGATTTGCAGCAACATATACGCTGCATATTTTTGTATTACGAAAGTATAAATTCGAATTGCACCAAACACAGCGCGTTTGTTTCCGGAGCGTTGAAACCGAGGTTGCGATGTCCTTTTGTAAGCGAGTCATATCTCAAGCCACGAGATCTCGCCAGCCGATGACAGCAGCTATTCAAAGCATAGGACACCTGTTATAGTCAGCCAATAGCAAGATCACTGGTTACATAGCGCGAACACGCAAGAGGAAAAGTTAACGGTTTACGTTTATGTACACAGTACCGTATATCTACAAGAAAAGCTAAGCTTTCACATATAATTTTGGTCTCTAAGATTAACACGCCACAACAGAAGCTAAGCTTTCACATGTAATATTGATTTTTCTTGCGCGTGTTATACTTTAAGATGCATCACACAAATGTGCCAGTAAATTTAAAATTCTGACGTAAATGTCTCGGCTCGAAATTCTTGCAAGTGGCTGGTCCTCAAACTGTTCAATTTCGAACGCTCTGTGATTTAGATATCCATCCCACTTTCTCACACGTAACAAAATTCATGTTGCGTAAAAAGAAATTTTCTTTGAAAGTAACACTATTCTAACCACCGTTCGCAATACTATCCGGAGACTGTTAGAGATAGGTTCGATTTACCAGTTGCCAGAGAACGCCAGGAAACAGGCATTATTGTGCGTGTGCAACTGTAGTGGTGTAGGAAGACCGCATGTTAGTGTGTATAAAGCACTAACAGAGCTTACATAACACCATAAAAGAAACAGAGCATCAGAGGATACTCCAAAGAGCATCGGAATTTCGTAAACCACACTAAAATGCATAATTCGGCTTGAAGTGCAAATTGGCTTTTTCCAGTTCACAATGAAGTAGGTCCCATCTGATATTAAGCTTTCCTGTGTGGTTTTTGGGATGTAAATTTTCTTGGAGTACCAGTACTCTGTGATCTCATTTTAGGTGCTTTATTATGGCATAATGCCATATATGGCAGAAGATGATAACGTGCACTTGAAATTCAGCGAACAGTTGTAACTAGGCAATACTGTAGAATGAAACACTTCGTTTCAAATAAAATGATTGCCTCAGCGGAAGGATTAATAAAGCCAAATTTCTTTAACAAACTCGCAAAAATGACTTCACTGTTCTGCAAGGCGATTAATGCTTGACTGCTACTAACTTGCAAATAAAATAAAATCAGAAAACAAATTAATAATATATCTTTGCCCTCCGTAATTATGTGAATGTATTTTAATTCACTTGATAGCTCCCGGCCACAAAAATCCGTTTGTTTTCACATGACGTGGGAGCTGTACACGAAGAGAAGCAGCGAAATCACTTGACGTAAACACGGGTCACTTGGAGATAAACCCCCTCCCCACTACAACCCAGACAACTCCGTGCAAGCGTGAATCTGGCAGGTAGGGCGCGGGAGAAAAATTTTTCTCGTTTGCATCTGGCTGCTTACCGATACAGCTAACAGCCAAACTTCAAGTAGCGGGAGAAGGTACTGCTTATACGCGAGTCAAATGCGCTTGCGCAACAGACCGCTGGCAATTGGTCAAACAAGCCTAACGTGAACAGTTGTGACGTCATGCTCATAGCAAGCAGTTTATTGTTACGAAGAATTACAGTCTGCGCCCTACGGCCGTTGAAATATTTTTGCTATTTGCAGACGCTTGTCCGTGCACGGTGTTTTGTTGTTTTAAATTGCTCATTTCCTTTGCCACTAAAGTTTTATTTTTTTCCCTCTCGTTTATGTTTTATTGCTGCAGTATCATTCTCCAGTAGCGGGATACAATAAAATTCTTTGCTGGAGAATCAATTCTGCAGTCAAAATTGCAAAAAATTAATCGAAAGCTAAAACAATGAAAAATTCCCGGAATTCCGAAAAATTCCCGGGTTTTTCCTGGTTTTCTCCCGGATGAAAAAATTCCCGGATTTTTCCCTGATTTCCCGGTTGTCCAGGGTCGTATACACCCTGGTTGTTCAAATCACCGTAGGAACATTCTGATTTTTTGTGAATGTAGACTATCCTGATTTTGGAATTCATTAGTTTCCTTTACTTATCTCTGGCAAATATTAGGCAATTATTCTAAACGGCTACGACCGTTTCCTTCTGAAACATCCCCTTAGGAGAATTTATATTTTACTGTGCTGGAAAACCTCTACGTCATTTGATTTTCAAACAGCTGAGCAAAACTGAACGTACTCAGACATTTCTCTCTTTACTTATTCTGACCAACACTAAACTGACACACAATATTTTTAGCGCAACGTAATCTGACTTTCAATAATCCCTACAAAAGAATGACCCTGACTAACGATAACCTATACCTGTCATGATTCACTTACCTCACAAAAATCTTCGTTATTCGAACTACTGTAATACAGCGAGCGTCAATAATGCCAGCTAAATAAAAGATTCTAACTACTGAAGGCACTAACTACTGCTAGGCATAATTAGCAAATGAAAGATTTTGATGGAGAACAAACAATGTATTTACGTTAATAGTGTTGAAAAGCCATTATATATATATATATATATATATATATATATATATATATATATATATATATATATATATATATATAACCAGCTCATGACATCCAGTCTTATAAATTTACTCTTTCTGATGGACGCACGTCCAGATCATCCGCTCTCAAAAGTCTGCCATCTCTCTCCTCACATCCACTACTGCTGGCGGCACACCAACTGCACAACGCTACGCGCTGTTCACATCCAACTGCCCAACGCTAAAATAACGAATATTCCAACAATGCCAATCAGCCACAGACTGCACACAGCACAGCCAGTGATTTTCATAGAGAGCTCTACGTGGCGTTACCAACATAAAAACCTAAACAGCCTACTTACACTTCTCTATCCTCGTTCACGTGATCTAATGCTCTATCTATTATAACGTTATTATCAATAGGTCTTTAAGCTATGACGTTCCCTTTGTTTGCGGCAGATCCCGCTTTTCCTATTACATACTGTCCACTTGATCGTTTGAAGTTATCCGCAAAATTTTGACGCCTTGCATGGTAATCTGGCATTTTACCTCTATTTTGCTACGTTGAAGGATGTACGGTATACAGAACGCATGCCCAGTCTCTCCCAGCAGAGCAACAATTATTAATTAGTAAGTGACTAATTTTAACTTTTTAACGGAATTCTACGCCCTAGGACGTCACGTACGTCCCCCGAAAGTTCTGCTTAAGCTGAAATGACATGAATTTTTATTGCTTTGATTCAGACGGTTGATCAAGCATAATCTTCCGTTGATATACGGGTCTGAATTCACACTGTCTCAGGTTTCGCCCAATTCTTTACGTAACTCCCATTCAAATTCATGAACTGCCCTTCGGAATCGATCTAGTTTTTTAGGGCTCTCCTTACTTTTGAAATTCGTTGATTTCGTACAGATTGATCCTGTCTCTTCGGCTCTGCAATGCTTAATGGGAAAACCAGAACGTTCCGTAATGATTCTCGCTGCAGGCTGATGACAATGTATTTGTACCTTGAAAATCATCGCAAAATGATTTCTTGCCTAGGGTAACCAACGTGTGTTGTGTCCAACTCTCACTAAATTATCAGAGGTAATACAAATAAGAGGTATGAAATTGAAACAATATTCGAAATTAGTTTTAGCAAAGGCGAATGGATAATTTGTTGCGAGCTTCCGTAAAAATACGATACATCACGGAGACTACAGACGAAACACTTGTGTGACGTATTCTAGAAGGCGAATGGATAATTTGTTGCGAGCTTCCGTAAAAATACGATACATCACGGAGACTACAGACGAAACACTTGTGTGACGTATTCTAGAGTACCGTTCAAATGTTTACGGCTATTTTCATATCATTACAGCAGAGACTGGTCGAATTGAAGACGCGCTGACAGGGTCAAAGAGAAACCGTACTCGAGGAAGACACTTCCGGTGCCCCCATCATACAACGCGAAAGGGGTACATAATTATAAGAGAAATTAGTGCGCCTGCTAGTCGTACAGTTCTTTTTCTCTCGCTCAGTACGCGAATATAACAGGAGAAAAAGCAGACAGAACTTCTGACTGTATCATACAGTGACTTGCGGGTACATATGAGGATGTACAAGATGGAATATGGACTGAGCAGTACAGTAGTCGAAGTCAAAAACGTCGGTTAGATAGCGTTAGCCTACACCAAAGAAACTTAAAGCATTTCTAACTGTTAACAAACTAAAACTCCTGTTTCCTGGAATTTTTATGGTGCAGTATTCGCACACTACGGAGGGTATCACGGAACCACTAGTGGAAATGTTCTGGTCTAGCAACTGATAAACAAATAGTTCAAACGGCAGTGAGCACTATGGGACTTAACATCTGTGATCATCAGTCCCCTAGAACTTAGAACTACTTAAACCTAACTAACCTAAGGACATCACACACATTCATGCCCGAGGCAGGATTTGAACCAGCGACCGTAGCGGTCACGCGGTCCCAGACTGAATCGCCTAGAACCGCACGGCCGCACCTGCCGGCCAACTGATAAACATAAAGACGATATTTGTGTCAGACATCCATGTCTTACATAGTGAGGTATGACATTTTAATGGTCTAAGAAGTTAGCATTGTTTTTGATAACGTCATAAGAGCCGAAATCTAGGTGGTACAGAAGAAAAAAACCGCACTTCACAATCAAATGGCGGTTTATTATTAAAAAAAAATCTTACGTAGATCATTTCTGTCAAGTTTCTATCAAGACCACGCGCCCTGTGTTACCACGGACCGTTATAGCGCAACTGCGGCACGGTCTCTCCGAACGACACTGCCTGAAAAAAAAAAACAAAAAAACACAAAGTACCCGGAAGATATGGTTCGCTGTCAATATATCTTCGTACAAGAACACACCATCTGAGGGTATGTAACTGATTACAGCTCCTGTCCCCTGTGACGGCTAGAATGACCACCAGAGTGCATTAGTGCTGTTAGTGTATATACGGGGGGGGGGGGGGGGGGGGTTGGGGGTAAGGGCACAGAGTTACACTTGTGTGAGACGCGTTATCAGCACCTGACAGAGTTTGGAAGAGGCCTCATTGTGGGTGTCTCCATCTCGCAAGCTGTTTTCGAGACCAGATATGTGGGTCACACTGATGTTACTGTAGCTCCATGTTAGACCCGATGAGAACGTAGTGGCAAGCAAACCCGTCGTCAAAGTTTCGACCAGCACAAGGGGGATGCAACAAGCTCACTGTACTCCCTTCATAACTGCGCCTGCCAGTCGAGAACAAGTCATGCACTCCTTACAATATTCTGTGCTATCCTGCATCATTGTTTGTAGACTAGCAGCAGCCGGGCTAGGGAACTGCCGCCCCATACACATGCTGCAGACTGTGTTTGGAGTCTTGCCGTGACCGAAGACTTGCGTGACATTGTGTTCACGGTGAATCGCGATTCTGTGGTACCCCGAGTGACTATCGTCTGCTAGCATGTCGGCGACCTGGGAGGTCCCATTCTTCCAGAAATTTGAAGAGCCACAGCGGTGTTACCCCCTAGCATCATGGTGTGGTGAGCCGTCGCCTATGACTTCGTAATACGGATGCTATGGGAAGGCAACTATGGTGGCATAAAGGTATGTCAGTGACGTTCTGTGTCCTCATACGTTACTTGTCATGCAATAGTACCACGGTGTCATATTCCGACAGGTCAGTGCTCGTCCGCACATGGCACGTGTCTCTGTGAACAATGTGCTTGATAACGAGGTTCTCCCTGAAATATGCTCACTATTTTTATTTACTTAAATTTGGCATATTTCGTGACAGTACCTTTTCGTGAAATGTTTACAAGATGATATTTGTCTTGGCTTCAGTCGTGTAGTAGAAGTATGATTCCACTATGTAGTTTCTTCGGCTGCAGAAATGACTTGGTTCAATGCGGTTGCCTCATTTTTGCTGCTTCAAATAGCATTTCTTCGAATGTGGTTTCTTCTTAAAGTTTATATAAAAAAAGTAGTAACATAATTCATTTTTTCCTGTTCACTAGCAAATTATTTATAACGGCGACCTGCTCATTGTTCTACCGTCAACACACACCAAGAGTTCACTGCCGACTGACTACAGTCAAAGACGACTCCAGCGTCAGAGACATTTTACACAACACACAAGCTTCCACTAGTAATCAGTCTCTTTGATGTTCTTCGTCACATCTACTAATAGTAATCAATATGCTGTCACTCTCAAAAATATAAGTAAATTAGCATAAAATAAGGCAAATTACAATTTAAAAAATTGTGACAAATATATAAGAAAACATTTCAATTTGGTATCGACAAATCCGGTAGAAAATAACACATCTCCCAGCTTTATCTAAAGTTGGTTTTGAAACTTATACCTTTGCATGCATGTCCTCACATGCATGCCTTCCCCCACAGGGAAGACTTGGCTTCCAAAAATTAGAAAAATTCAGAAATGCTCACTATGGAGACCTTTTTTTTGTAAAAAAGTAAAAATAAATTTTTCTCTCATTCTTTGTTACAACAGTGTTTTTTCATCAGTTTCAATTAACATGTGACTTCAAATTATTAATTTATATATGCAAATATACATACTTGGCTGTACAGGTAGTTTTGTTCTAGCAAGCATATTCCAGTGGTGGACTTTTGTTTTAGATGAGCATAGGCTATTTAAATTTTGAATTTATGATTTCTGCTTATATAGTTTCAAAGAGAGAACATTCCTGAGACCAAATAATTTCTTTGACTTAGGGTATACCAAACGATAAGCATTAGGGAGTGGATTTTCTATGACTTCAAAAGGCCCAATATAGATATCAAAGAATTTTTTAATTTTTGAAGTTAACATTTTTGATTTTTCATGAGATTTGACCAAAACAAGATCCCCAATTTTGAAAGTGCTTAATTTTACAGTATTGTTATGTCTTCTATTCCTCTTTTCCCCTTGTTTCCTTATAGTTTCCTTGACAATATCTTCTCTCTCTTGCATAGTTAAAGGTGTACATTTAGGAAATTCAGTAAGTTCTGAAATAAGATTTGGAGGTCTGATATTAAACATTATCTCATATGGTGAAAATCCTGTGGAACTATATTGTAGGCTATTCATAATATCTTCAAAATTTCGAATGTGCTCAAACCAGGTTGGATGTTTATGGGTACAATAGGTTCTGCAAAGTCTCCCAATTTCCCTCATATATCATACTGCAGGATTGGTGGATGGAGAATAAACAGATATAAGTATATGCTTCAATTCTGATCTTTCAATAAACTTTTACCAAATTTTAGTGGTGAACCGTGAACCGTTATCTGATAATATAGCTTTTCATTTACCCACCTGTGTGAAATAACCTCTTTCAATTTATATTATAATTTCATGGCTAGTGGCTTTCTTCACTGGATATAGTTTAATTAATTTTGAAAATACATCTACCATAACAAATATGTAACAGTGACCACCTTTACTCTTTGGTAACATTCCATATGAGTCCACAGTGATAAGATCTAAAGGTTTTTCCAGAATAATGTTTTGCATCTCTCCACCACATCTTTGATTGCTCACTTTAACTCTCTGACATTTGTCACAGGTTGTCAATTCTTTTCTTACCTTCTTTCCAATATTGTAAAAATAAACGTTTTCTTGTATCTTTTGAATGCATTTCTGTATCCCACAATGACCAAAACTTTCATGTATGTAAATAATCAGCTTGTCAGTATCTGCCTCTGGCCAACACAGTTGCCAAGTATCAGAATCTACATCTGTTCTCTGAAATAAAATCCCCTTATGTAATTTGTAAAATTTAACAAGTTTCTCATACCCCTTCTTACCTAAACATTCTTTGATTAATTTCCAACTTTGATCTAAATTTTGATTTTTCCTAATTTTGTTACACATAGCTCTAATTGTTTTCTCATTTTCCACCCCTTTCAAGTATCTAATTTTAAATTGCTTTGCATCCTGTTGTTCAAAAATCTCCTTTTCTCCTCCAATTGGTAACCTTGAAAGTGAATCAGCTACTACATTCTCAGAAACTTTTATGTGCTTGATTTCAAAGTCAAACTGTTGCAGAAATATTGCCCATCTGGTCAATCTACTGTGGTATAATTTGCGCTCTTGTAAGTAACTCAAAGCTTTGTGATCCGAAAACACTACGGTTTTATGTCCAATAAGGTAAATTCTAAATTTTGTAAAAACCCAATGAATTGCCAAAAGTTCCTTCTCTGTGACTGTTTAATTTTTTTCATGCTTGAGCAACATTCTGCTTGCAAATGCTATGGTACAATGTATCTTAACTCCATTCTCTACTCTTTCTTGAAATAACTCTGCTCCAAGCCCATAATTACTGCTATCAGTGTTCAAACAAAATGGTAAATTAAAATCAGGTCTGTGTAATAAGTGTTGCTTCCTCAACTGTTGCTTAATTTTATCAAACTCTTCCTGACAACTTTTATCCCAAACCCAAACAGTGTTTTTCTTAAGTAACTGACTTAAACATGGTGCATTCAGACTTTGATCACGTATATGTTTTCAGTAATAACCGCATAACCCAAAGAATGACTTTAATTCTTTTTTAGACTTAAGAATAGGAATTTCTGAAATTGCTGTAATTTTTTCTGGATCTGCAAAAATTCCCTTGTCTGTGACAACATGACCCAAAAATTTTAATTCAGAAACTGCAAACTTACATTTCTCTAATTTCAATGTCATCCCCCCTTTTCCTAAGTTGTCCACAAACTAACTCCAAAATCGAAAAATGTTCCTCCCAATTTTGTCCTGTAACGAAAATGTCATCTACATAAATTATCAGTTTAGATGCAGGTTCTTACCCCAGTACATGATCCAAAGCTCTTATAAATTCGGAAACAGAAGAATTCAATCCAAATGGCACAACACAATATTGGTAACTCTTACCATTGTACAAGAAAGCAGTATATTTTCTAGACTTAACCGAAAGTGGTACCTGATGAAAACCTGAAGTTAGATCCAAACTTGACATATATTTTATATCTGTAAATTTATAGAGTAACTCATCAATATTTTCGGGATGGTCTGTCTGTCTGAACAAAATTTTGTTTAAGTGTCTAGAGTCCAAAGCCAATCTTACTCCACCATCTTTTTTCGAAACAACTACTAAAGGATTTTTATATGCAATGATACTCCTTTCTATTATATTACATCCTTCCATATTTTTCAGCTCTTTTTTGACAGCAGGTCTTTTTGATATTGCAATACTGTATCGTTTTATGGAAAATGGTTCATGAGGTTTTACCTGAAGCTCACACTGATAACCCTACCACTGAAAACATCACTGTGTTCCCACAGCAGATTTTCTAACTGTTGTTTTTGCTCCCCAGATAAATTTTGTGTTTCTGAAATTTTCAAGTTTACTAAATTCCCAAATTCAACGTCATCATTATCAAATCTATGAATTTCAATATTCACCAATCTATTTTCTTTTAGTAAATTGATGCTGTCAAAATTTCCATTACTCTAATCACCAAGTGTGTTCACAAAATTTGTCTGAATGTATTCCCTTTCACTAGTTTCTATCAAACGTTTTCTTCCAACCCAATCAAATGCTGTATTTACTTTTACTATCCAATTCATACCCAAAAGAAAATCTTCATTAAATTCCTGAATTACAAATCATCCATGTGCGAACAACTTGCCTTCAATTAAAAATGTCACTAAAGCCTGGCTTTTTACCAATTTACTGGTCTTCCCAGTAGCACCTTTTATCTGTACCCCAACAACTGCCATTTCAACATAATCTTTCCCCACTTTCAATTTCTTGCTTAACCTTTCAGATATTCCTGAGATCTCACTTCCTGTATCAATTAAACATTTACCAATCCATGACCCAATTTGTACTTTTATATAAGGACTGCAAAATTGGTCGCTTTTCTCAGAACCTGTATCCTCATGTAATAAATCACTTTCAATTTCCCCAAACCTATACTTATCAGAATCATATGGTATACCATTATATGTATTAGTTGTCACAGTTATACAATTGGCACAAGATACAAAATTGTCATTAGTACTCTCTATTATCTCAAATAGCCAAGAATTTTCATCCAAATCACATTGTATACTACTGAAGTACTTATCCTTCAGCTTTTCAAAAATAAAATATCTCATCTTTTTCCACCACTCAGGACATATAGTTTCACATACATTAATAAGCATCTTTCTAAAGTTTTTGTCAAAAGAAATAGTTTCACTGTTCAGCCATAGATCCATAAGAAATGTGTGTGTGTGTCATTAGTATCTGTAAATGTTTCACTTAGGCTAGAAGTTATACATGTGTCATCATTATTTGTGTAGTCAGATTCTTTACCAACAACATCAAAATTAACACTTTTACATACACCCTGCTTGCGAGCCTTATTCATTCTGCTAACATCCCTGGGAATTTCTGTAATATTCTCACTATTTAATCCATTTTCAACCATGTGTATACCCAACTCCCTATTGAAACTAATGAAACACCTTTCCTCAACATCATCATCAATACCATTACCATCATTATCAACTTTATCATCAACATCATTATCATTATACATATTCAGGTCATACACATTCAAATTATACCCCAAAATATTATTTCCCCTTTCTAAAGTTACCAGATCCCATTCACCAATATTTTCATTCTCACAGCATGCATTCTCTCTTTCATTCACACATGTCTCCGAACTACTACAAATTACATCATCTGACAGAGTGTTGTTCTTTTCTACCCAAGTGTAAAACTCTGCCAAATTAAATGAATCACAATTACTTTTATCTACTGTATGTTCTTGTGTACTGAAAATTTTATCTTTATGAATATCATCATTATTTTCCTCTTGAAATTTCTTCAATAAGTAACAACTAATAACCTCATGGGATAGTTTACGTTTGGAACTGTCACATTTGGGTTTATGATAGTCACATCCATTGGTCCTTTCATCATGCTCACCATCAGCCTCAACCTTGCGGGCCTTCAAGGGGGCGTCTACTCGTTTTTTATTTCCTGAATTACAACTGGTTCCTGTTTGAACTACTGATTGTGGTTCTGCCAATGTCTCTGATGAACATTTCTGTTCCCATTCCTATGCCAAACATTACCTGGTTGTTGGTAGTTTCTATTGTACTGATCTCTTGCAAAATTTCTGTGATTTTTATCCCTAAAGTGTGCTCTATTTTGTTGAATATTTCCGCGAAAATGTTGTTCTTGTTTTGGATGAAAATTATGGTCCTTTTTTTGAAAATTGTTATATCCCCCTTAATTTTGACTGACACCATGATAATTGTTTTGTTCCCTTTTTTGAAAGTTATCATTTCCCCAATTTTGACCACTACCTTTCTGAGTAAACCCACTGTGTGTTCTTGTTGTTACCCTATCCAAATTTTCAATATAATTGAGAAACTGCTCAACATTACTATCAGGACAATGAACTAAACTCAACTGCATTGCTGATGGCAATCTTCTCTTTAAGGTATCAATTTTCAGCAAGTCATCCAAAGGTTTTGTTAAATGAATAAGTTTTTGAAGTTCACTTTTGCAAAATTGTTTCATGCTCCCATCTGATTCTCTACAGTTTCTCCTTTTCAAAAATTCACTTTTGATTCTAGTTTGTTTAAGATCATCCCAAAAATTGTCCAGAAATTTTGATTCAAATTCTGAAAAGGTCATCCCCACAGTTACAATCTGGTTTGCCCAAGTCAAAGCTTCCACTTCCAAGAATTTTTTCACAAATTTAATTTTCATATCATCTGGTGAGTGAGGTAAAAAACAATCCTTACAATTCTGTATAAAATCAACAGGGTGTAAGGCTCCATCTACCGAAAAGTGCTTCACTGGAATATTAGATACAAGATTGCATGTGTTGACATTGTGATTTTTGCTTTGAAATTCAATGTCAAAACTTTCAATTTTTTCGCTAAGTTCTTTGACAGATTTTTAGTTTTCTAAATCATTATATTCTACTTTTTTTCTAGAGTAACCAAACGATTATCAGTTTTTTGTTCTACATTTTTTACTAAAACTTTTGTGTTCTTATCCAAATTTTTAATTTCCCCTTTTATCTCATTAAAATCAATTAAATTTCTTTCCCTATCTGCCAGTAACTCATTTTTTACAGTATTAATTTCATCGCTCAATTTAGCATCAATTTCATTTACTTTTGCTTCCACAGATTCAATTTTTTCCTCAACATTGTTAACTCTGTTCGAAAGATCACCCACTTGGGCATTGACTGCTTGGAATTGCAACAAAATGTTATCAATTTTTTCATCCCAGTAAGTCTTATTGTCGTCAACTGATTGTTTAATTTCTTTCGTGAAATTTACAAGAAAAATTTTTAAATCAAATTGATCGGTTCCTTCTGTTTCATTTGACCTGTCCTGATTTCTGAAGTCTATTAAATTACTATTTTCTACTTTAGGCACAATACTCTCGAAAATCTCATAAGTCATTGTGAAGAAAAAAAATTATACACAACAATACAAAACAAGATAATAATATTGTTTTAACCAAATACGAGGGTTTCGTGACTTATCTGGAACACTCTTCTACTGTTGCAAATCCACGTTTTCCATCCATGTGATTGTTGACCAAAATTGTCGAAATTACTTCTTCTGTCGAAAATTATATTTTTTTGCCGAAACATTTTTTCTCCAAAACTTTTACTTCCCAATGAACACAAATACTGTAACACACATTCTGAAAAAACTGGTATTAACACACAAAGATTTTCTTCTTCGTAGCACTGTTGAAGATCGCGTGAACACAACATCCCGGCTGAGCCCCCAGTCGAAATATGCTCACTATTTTTATTTACTTAAATTTGGCATATTTCGTGACAGTACCTTTTCCGTGAAATGTTTACAAGATGATATTTGTCTTGGCTTCAGTCGTCTAGTGGAAGTATGATTCCACTATGCAGTTTCGTCGGCTGCAGAAATGACCTGGTTTAATGCGTTTGCCTCATTTTTGGTGCTTCAAATACCATTTCCTCGAATGTGGTTTTTTCTTAAAGTTTATATCTGTTCACTAGCAAATTATTTATAACGGCGACCTGCACATTGTTCTACCATCAACACACACCAAGGGTTCACTGCCGGCTGACTACAGTCAAAGACGACTCCAGTGTCAAAGACATTTTACACAACACACAAGCTTCCACTAGTAATCAGTCTCTTTGATGTTCTTCGTCACATCTACTAATAGTAATCAATATGCTCTCACTCTCAATAATATAAGTAAATTAGCATAAAATAAGGCAAATTACAACTTAAAAAATTCTGACAAAAGTATAAGAAAACATTACAATTTGGTATCGACAAATCCGGTAGAAAATAACACATCTCCCAGATCCATTACATCCCGTGGCAGATCTTCATTCTACAGTACATGTATAAGATTACCTCAGACGTCAATTCCGCCATAGTGCCGATATTCAGGATATCAATCCCGGTTACCATAGTTGTGGTTTAGATTTCTACGAGGGAGGATAAACTAGATTTATGCCACCCTTCCCACCAGAATCAGTGCATGCATCATGACGAGAGGGTGTGCGACGTCACACTGTCAAGTCACCTCACGCTGCCAAGTATTTTATTAATTCGACTCGATATTGTAATCACTGAAACAATGTCACTCACTCTCTCAGGCTGTAACGCTTCGTCTCTTTTTCTCCTCTCCTTCTGGATGCTACACTTTTCTTGTCAGGCTGTGTACTTCTACAATCGCAGCAATTCCTAGGTTTTTTTCTCTCTGTCAACGATAACTGTTTGTTACCAAACGTGAGCAAACGGGCTGGTGGACGAAGTACTCGTAGAACGTGAGGGCGTAGCTATGATGGAATCTTATTTCACATAATGGGACAAACATATTACTGAACCAGTTAAAATTGTGTAAAATCGTTTGGCTAAGTGCATTGATTTAAAATATAACCACAATTTAATCTGCCAAAAATTCTAAACTCTTATGATACCTTCTTATAATTGGCAAATTTTGCGGTGTAGCGAAAGAGTATACTTAGTCGTACATAGTTGATAACATTCTCTGCCTAATGTCTCTTCGATGACTAAAACGGAAGCGCCAATTCGTGCTTTTAACTCACTGACGTTTGCACTCTTCCATACCGGACTTCAAACCGAGGAATGCGAACAGTTTCTTTCCATTTTATTTTTTATTTTTTTTTATTTACGTGTCACGTTCTGTAGGACCAAATTGAGGAGCAAATCTCAAAGGTTATGCAATGCGTCACCACTTCAAATTACAACATAAAAGTAATAACAGATAAAAATAAATGGTTTATGAACCCGAAGAAAGTCAAACCGTAAATTTAAGTAAACGCAATGAACAATACAACAAGAATCAGCTTACTTTTTCAAGGAACTCCTCGACAGAATAGAAGGATTGAGCCATTAGGAAACTCTTCAGTATCGATGTGAAAGCTCGTGGATTACTGATCAGATTTTTGAATTCTAGTGGTAGCTTATTGAAAATGGATGCAGCAGTGTACTGCACACCTTTCTGCACAAGTGTTAAGGAAGTCTGATCCAAATGCAGGTGTGATTTCTGCCGAGTATTAACTTAGTGAAAGCTGCTTATTCTTGGAAATAAGCTAATATTGTTACCAAGAAATGACACTAAGGAATATATATAGTGAGAGGCCAATGTCAAACTACCCAGACTCGTAAACAGGGGTCGACAAGAGGTTCGTGAACTTACACCATGAACTTACACCACTTATTGCCCAAACCGCCCGTTACTGAGCCAAAAATATCCTTTTATAATGGGAAGAGTTACCCCAAAATATAATACCATACGACATAAACGAATGAAAATAAGCAAAGTCGACTAATTTTCGTGTTGAAGGGTCACTCACTTCAGATACCGATCAATAGTAAAAATGGCAGCATTAAGTCTTCGAACATGATCCTGAACGATGGCTTTTCACGACAGTTTACTATCTATCTGAACACCTAGAAATTTGAACGTTTCAGTTTCACTAATCATAGGCCCATTTTGTGAAATTTAAATGTTAGGTTTTACTTAATTATGTGTTAGAAACTGTATAAACTGAGTCTTACTACGATTTGACATTAGTTTATTTCCCTCAAGCCAAGAGCTTAGGTCATGCGCTGCACTATTCGAAACCAAGGCAATGTTGCACATGACATCCTTTACTACCAAGCTAGTGTCATCAGCAAACAGAAATATTTTAGAGTTACCTGTAATATTACAGGGCATATCATTTATAGAAATAAGAAACAGGAGTGGCCCCAACACTGATCCCAGGGCACCCCCCACTTGACTGTACCCCACTCAGACCCCACATCACAGTCATTCTCAACATTGTGAATAATAAAATTATAAACAGCCGACCAGTTGCAATGGATAAAGAATTCTTTAGCTAGGTTTCAACAAATTTAAATTTGTCTTCTTCAGAAGGTGGCAATTTTACATTAGTATTGCCACCTTCTGAAGAAGACAAATTTAAATTTGTTGAAACCTAGGTAAAGAATTCTTTATCCATTGCAACTGGTCGGCTGTTTATAATTTTATTATGTGGAACCGTTGCTGTTGTGCAGCTATGTTTAAAATATTGTGAATAATGATATTTTGCTGTCTGTTGCTAAAGTAAGAGGTGAACCAATTGTGAGCTACTACCCGTATTATGTAATGGTCCAACTTGTGAATCAATATTTTGTGATTAACACGCTCAAACGCCTTAAGTAAGTCAAATAATATGACTAGGGTTCGAAACCTTTTGTTTACCCCATCCAGGACCTCACAGAGAAAAGAGAATATAGCATTTACAGCTGTTAAGCGACTTCTAAAGCCGAACTGTACATTTGACAGGAAATCGTGTGATATAAAATTATCAATTGTCCTTACGTACACAGCCTTTTGAATAACTTTAGCAAACACTGATGGCATAGAAATACGTCTAAAACTGTCTACATTATCCCTTTCCCCTTTTTATAAAGCGGCTTCACTAATGAGTACTGTAATCGTTCAGGAAAAATTACAAATATGGCTAAATACAGGGCTACCATGTGTAGCAGAGTACTTTAATATTTGCTAGGCATTCCATCATAACCATGAGAGTCCTTAGTCTTCAGTGATTTTATAATTGACTGAATCTTCCCCTTGTCTGTACCACAGAGGAGTATTTCAGACATCATCTCGGGAAGGCATTTGCCAAGCTAGATGTATGATTCCCTGTAGAAGCTAGATTTTTATTTAATTCACCAGCAATGCTCAGGAAATGATTGCTAAATGCTGAACATGTATCTGATTTATCAGTAACAGAAATATTTTTACTACGAACTGACTTTATATCGTCGATCTTGTGTTGCTAATCACACACTTCCTTCAGAAGTCCTCTGTATATTTAGACATATTCTCGCAAGGTTTACCTACTCGTACATCTTAGGAACCTCATTTCTGCTATTTTATGTGCGCTTGCGTATTTTTCTTCTTTGCTGAGTACTCAATTTTCACTACCATACTTCCAAAGCATGTAATGCCTGTTTCCAATATAGCTTTCTTCGTAACGTTATTCTTTCCACATACCTGCTAGAACTAAGTTTGTAATCCATATCTTTCTATTCATGTTCCAAATAAGGTATACAAGAGAGCAATGTTACCCTCTGGGCATTCTGCAGCATAACACTGTCAAAATTTCGTTCGTCGCAGTGTCCAACATAAAAATAGCCAAATTACGAAATTTCGTCTTACACATTATAAGAAAATCATTTTAACAGTCGGAGACAACACGGATGTCTTCGACTAAGTTTTGTAAGAGTGTGAACTCCTTTCTCTCTAACAAAATAAGTATCTACTATAACATCTTATCGATTACCATCTTTGATCTAACTTTGATGACAATATATTTTTGTTTAGTCAGATAATATTTTTAAACTCTTCATTCAGCTATTATCTGAGGTTATTTAGGGGCAAGAAAATGTCATCAAATGAAATGTGTATTATGTGACGTTTGACGCAGACTATTACCTTTTCTTAGCATAATTGCTTTCGGAAATAGCTGAATCGAAGCAAATGTGAAAAAAAAAACAGGAGGCTGTTGACCGTCCTGTTTAACTTTGTTCCGCAACCGCATGTAATTTCATCCTCGATGGCAGAATTTGGTATCTGAATCAGTATCACTGTTGATTATATCCACAAACTGTCAAATACAAGCATACGTCATCTACGTTTTGGACATCGCACCAGTCAGTGAGATAAAAGATACCAGCAGCTTCTGCCATAAATATTTAACCCGTAGTAATTTTTGAAACAATCGTTTTTAAATAGTTACGTCACGGCTCATTGAACTAAGCTCGAGAAGGTCGTGTACTGCAAAAGACTGTATTTTAGCACATGTCAACCGTTAAACATCTTCTGATACGTAGACACACATTATGTATTGGATTACAAAATAGCATGAAATGGTACGCAGTCCGAAGAGATACTTTGTAGTGAAGCAACTCTGGCACAGTGTGAAACAGAAAATGATACTGCGACAGAAGCGGCGCTCTTCATTCCACTAAGTAAACTGCGTGATATGAGCTTCATAAAACACTTTTCTGTGAGAATATCCCAACCAGAAGTTCGTAAACATCAACTGTTATCGGAGTCATTTTGCCTGTATGACAGGCTACTTACTACAGTCACTGTTGCTACGAATATAGCACTCCATATATTCCGCAAGGCACTATACGGGGCACAACGAAAGGTCTACGCTTTCCCTTACAATGGTCTCGATTCCTCGTTGCCTCATTGTCCCCGCTGCGAGCATTAGGTGATGAATTTACAGGACTACGAAATACGGATATAGACAATGTGTATATGGATGTCTCTGCCGGTCTACGCAGTGTGTACAGATAGCCGAAGTCGTTGAGGAGACCGTTCGTGATAAGCGGCAAATTCGGCCTCGAGTCCTGACCGGCAAAAATCTTCATATGTTCCGATTGGGTACTAGACCTATACTTAATACAGCTCAGACGAAGAAAGTTGCAGTGAGAGAATTAATTTCGAAATTATTTCGTACAGCTGTGGATCGTAAACATTCTCTTGAACTCGCAGATGCAACGAGGAAAAAACGACTGCCTCTATATTTCCGTTGGGGCCGCAATTTCTCTTATCTTTCTTGCTTTTGTACGGCGTGTTGGTAACGACTGTACGATCTCTCTGCAGTCCGTCGCAGTAGTCGTCACTCTGAACATTCTCAACATTCATAAACATCTCTTTGATTAGGTTCACAGTCAAGTCAAATTTTTTAAAAGACATCACAGTTGCCATTGATTGTATAAATTACTTATTTTTACTATTGTATGTTCGGCCTAAGGCCGTATATCAAGTGGTGTACTGCAAAAGACTGTATTTTAGCGTATATCAATCTTTAAACATCTTTTGACATGTAGACATGTCATCGGCGTGTCTTTAAACATTTTAAAAGAATAGTGGTTTGTCGAAATTAACGTTATGGATGACAAAAGGCTCAGATAGGATGACAAAGTGTGTACAAGTCAGAAGATTTTTAAAGTTTGACAGTTGTTAGAGCTCAGTATTTTACAATGTACCACTTGATAAACGCCTCAAGGCCTATGTTGCAATAGTGGAAATAAATGATGAAAATGAAAGTAAATACTTCTTACAGTCAGCGGCGACTGCGATCTCTTGTAAAAAGTTTCTCAATACTGTTTCGCGAAAAGAACTCCAGGGACTCCTATTTGAGTCTTGTGTATTTCAGTCGCGAGTTGATCGAACTCACCTCTAAAATATCTACTACCACAACTCTACATTGCTTTCACGCCTTCCTTTAATCGGAGCTGGTGAGGATCCAAACACCCAAGCAGTACTCTTGAATGAGTCGTAGAAGGGTTCTGTAAACAGTCTTCTTTATAGATCCACGAAATGTATTCGCAGTTGCGAATATGGACCACCATCAGCTGTGTAATGGAATCACAATGAAAATGCACGCCTGGCGTGAACCTGGGGCGACCATCCATTACGCGTATTTCCGCAGAGGGGAGACATGTCAATTGAAAGTCGCTTGGCTGGTGTCGGCAGATAAATCGGTACTGGAGTGCCTGCGTTGTTCAGAAGTACGATGCAACATTCCTTCGGCTATGCCACTCTCCTTCCGTACAACCGACATTACGTGTTCGTTCCATTTCATGTCGCACGCTAGAAACGTGGCACTAGGGCCAAACCCAACGTCTACATAGACTTAAAGGGATTAACAGAAAGGAATCAATTACGTATCAGTCTGCCAGATCACGTCAAACGTCATGTAGATAATATGGTGAAGTTTAAAACGGAATTAAAGAACATTTTGTTGGGCTCTTCCTTTCAGGCTACTGGAAGGTAGCTGTTAGGTTATTTTATAATTAGAATTAATACAGTAATACAAAAGCATTTATTAATGTTACATTTCGTTGAGCTGCACGCAATGTGCGTTAAATGTTCATCTTTGACTTTTTTCCGCACCCCACAAACCGCTCTCTGTAAGATCGATGGTATATGACTAATGCAGTGTCATAAAGTGGTTACGGGTTTGGCTTTTAGTGATCTTCACATATTTGCGGCTTGGTTACAGACGCGTCAACTACATCGCCTCAACATTAATAACCTACACGGCGAAGAAAATGACATGATACTGCAAACAACCTTATTGTGTTGAAGACAAGCCCCAACGGCCGAAATCTGTATTCATCTGTCTCATATCACAACCGAGATTTTAATAAGAAATCTGCTATATATTCCGGTTATTGCTGTATATCTCGATATTAATTATTTATGACTTTATCATGCATAGCGGCTGCGGTGGAAATTACAGAAAAACTTGCCAATTGTGAGACATTTTAGTAAATGTGGTACTGTCTACTCTTTCGTAGAAAGGGAACTGTATCGAGATGTTTATGAAAGTGTTCAAGGTAAGGTGAGTCAAGTAAGTACCTGAGACCAATATCGTAGCATTCAGAATTACATTTTACCATCACCCAAAATACACGTCCTCTTGATTCAACACTAAATGCTTTCCCCTGGTTTTTAGTGCAGAGTAGCCCCGTAACAAGATAAATGTCAGTTACTATCGCCATATAGCTACGTGTACAAAATATCATATAACAGCCTAGTAAAACACGGTACTGCGCATGTGGATATTTTGATATTTAATAATATAGATGTTTTGATGTGGTATTTCGAACATTTTCCATAATTAGGATACTTCCAAACATATATCAGGTCTTTGCTAAACTGATAGCGATACACAAGATGTGTAAGCATATTCGTGTACGAGACGGAATATCATATTGACAGTGTGATGACGAACGAAAAATCGTCGATTGCTGTCAGAAAATGGAATTCTGTAACTTCCTTGAATGCAAAGTCCCAAAATTAAAAAAAAATAATTATGTTAATAGAATGTTTCAGAACGGAGGGGCCTATTTACAGAGGACGACAAAACACGAGCCGTTTCGCCGAACTAAATCGCCTCTGAAAGGAAGTGATTCCTTACCATAACTGCGAGAAGAAGAATCAAATGCATCAACAGATAGACACAAGCAACAAATTACATTTCTAAAAAATAGCTCTAAGCACTATGGGACATCTGAGATCATCAGTCCCCTAGACTTAAAACTACTTAAACCTAACTAACCTAAGAACATCACACACATCCATGACCGAGGCAGGATTCGAACCTGTGACCGTAACAGCAGCGCGGTTCCGGAATGAAGCGCCTAGAACAGCTCGGCTACAGCGGCTTGCCAATTAAATTTCTAGTTCAATTTCCCGGAGAAATTTAGGCCATTACAGATGAAGCACTGCTCGTATTGGGAACGATGAACTTTAAAGCAGTACAGCTTCACACGACGCATGGGTGGAGAGGCGAAGGAGAGATTAAGAAGTTGCGTAACAGATGTGGGACTTCTTAGCTGTCGTGTCTGTGGTAGATAAGGCGTTGCGTTCACTTGTCCTTCATATCTCTCACAATGAACTAATTCAGAAAAAAATAACTGTAACATTTAGAAATATGGGTAAACAGCTTTCAACATAATAAAAGGCTGCACGGTTTGAAGAGAACAGTAGAAAAAAAATCTTTTTGACTCTCACTCGTAGATATATGAGGTAGTTGCGTGAGAGGCGAAGATTGAGGAGTCTAATGAACAGGAAGGAAATGAAACAGCACTACATGGTGAGTTACCAGGAGCAGAATACACGGAGCATATGTCATTCTGCACTTCTAATAGTGGAAGATCTTGAATACGAGGCAGTCTTCGAGAACAATCTGACATAAAATTGTAGCCTATGTCATATATACTCAATTGTATATCTAGAATTTCGGTGAAGGTACCAAGGAGAAATTTCTAAAATCAGTTTAGGAGCTGGGGGAAGAAATAACAACTTTGGAAGTTTGCTGCACTACCATCACAGACCCGAATGAGTTGGTAGGTCCGTTGAACGAAATGGACAATGTCTTGAAAGAAAGGTTACAACACGAATATTAAAAATGGCAAAACACTTACGGCTACCGAGGGCAAATCTGTGGTGTCGCAGAATATAATCTAATCTCATAAAGGGACAATCAGAACGATATACCGTGTCACTTCGCGAATATCATTCAGACCCTTGTTCTGGGTCTTGGAATTCTAACGTAGCCATCCCTGCACCGATACTCCCTCGCGTAATTTGTGGTTAATAATGTGGGGTCACTTGAAAGGAACTTCACACTTCACTCAGTGAACACTAGAGGAAAAGCAGTCCCCGTCTGGACAACACTTCCGTAACCTATGGACAGGTAGGTGAGTGTTATTCTAAACATTACACTAGACTTCCAGCACAACTGCAAAATTTTAATCATGATCTCTCGTCTTTTAAAACTGAAGTTGCCGCCCTCCCATTGTTACGCTTTGAAGTTTCTCGTGGCAAATTAGTGGCTTGCAGTGTAACTCATTTTTGTTGTATTTGCTGTTGTATTTTTATTTCTTTTCGTAATTTTTATATTCTTAATTTATGATTTTTAAATTTTTCGTGTCAGGTTTCAAAATTAGCATTTTCTGATATGACTGAGAGAAATCTTGCCAAATTATACATCCATAACTCTCACTGTATTTAGAGAATTCTGGCTTCGTGAACAGAAATACTTCAGATTTAAATTTAAATTTGATTTGACCCTAAATCAGGCATCTAGTTACATAGGAAAACACAAACTACATGTAAGACTACATACGGTTTATCCCATTGAAGTTACAAAGTAACAGTATTTCAGACAATAGAACTCAGAATAATACACCTGCATACATTTCCATGAAATCGTCCTACGTAATGTTAACAGCAGTACTCCTTGGAGATATCTGTTATTTCGTGCAGGATTTTCAACATGTGCTCACAACCGATGATAGCTGATTACGTCTTTAATTTACGGAACGAAATAACATACATTTAAACAGTTGAGTTCTTATTGATACCAGCTGCCTAAACCATTGACTCAAAAACATTTTCATTTTAGTTACCACGTTTCCACAGTATTGTTCCGCAGGAATGAAGCCAGTGGTCCAATCCAGTTGCGGATGTCAAAAATAGATAAGCGATCTGCGTCAGTAACCTCTAAACTACGCTATCATCAATTCCAGCGGTTAGATAACATGTAAACAAAAGTAATAATAATTCTCCTTTAAAATTATAGCTCAAAAGTTTCTGAAGCAGATTTTGGTACCAAACACCGACCAGGAACTAACACAAGTAATTCCCAACATGATTTATAATTCGAACTGCAGTAATTAATTAGTTTTTCATAGACGTACGCTGCAGCTGTAATTGCTAGGACTGTCGTTTCCCGCTAATGCCATTCTCTGCTTGAGTGTCAGAAGTACAAAGGCAGAAGTGGTTAATTTCCTCAATCTTGTACAGTGTTCGTATTGATGTAAGATGATGCTGCCAATATCTCATGGTTACACTTTTATTCCGAATCTGACATACAAATGGGAAGGGATTTAGAATTTAACGTAGGATAGATCTCGAGGTCATTATATATAGAGTTAACGGTAGTTTATATAAAAGATTGGGATGGAAAACTACCGTATCCTTCTCAAATGAATCATCCCGTATTTCACCTTAGGAAAGCCGCAGAAAATCTGCATTTTACGTGAATACAGTGCTGTGCCACATAGGGGCACATGAAGCACACGTTTGTGAATCGACTCAAGTTTCCGAAAATGGAGCTTTGTATGAAGATGAAAGTCGAGATACAGTATCCTAACATACTGTCAATTTCAGGGTCATTAGAGCTCAGGCTCATACTCGAAAAGTAAGGAAAACTAATCCGCCGTGTCACTGTGTACGGAACAACAACCAAACCTGTGAAAACTGAAATCGTCATGATCAGACGAGGATTTGAACCACTAACGAGTATGAATCCAGTACCGTCACCATTCTGTAGCGAGGCCTGTCTGAGTGACGTGTATGTGATGTCACCGGTAACTGTACATATACCAGCATTACTCTGGATAAAAAGTGTGCATCACATCACATAAATTAAAATGTTTATGCATTTGACTTATTTCAGATATCCCAGTAGTTTGAAATATATTCCTCAACTTTTTTCAGAAACTTATACGAAATTCCACACTGAAAAATAAGAACTGCGGCACCAACAGGAAAATGTTGAGAACTTTTTAAACTTTTGCGCAGTCCGTAAAATACCACTGGTAGCTCGAAAGCTGGTATCTGTCCAGCACCTCACAGGTGTTTAGTTCCCAAGAACGAAATTTGTGGTGCTAACAACGATGGCAATCTTTATGATACTCGGGTAACCTCATGTAACAGGTGAGCACATCTAGTATAAGAGAAAAAAGAGTTTCATACAACACTTTTTCGCCAATTATAGAGCGTCCTTATAGCTGATGAACTCTAAATAGACATGAAAGAATAATTTTAAACAAAATGTTTGTAAAATATTGAAGTTCATGTGAACTCATATATCCAACTTCGAAAAGCCATCAACTATGCATATTAGGAAATTTCGTGAGTGCTTAGTTGACGAAATATGAATCTTCTTCAGATACAGCTGGGTATTCTTATCGTAAATACTCTGAAAATGAGATACATTTACTGAGTCCGTGTTAAAAACTATAATTAAGTATCACACATTATTTATGAGCAAATGAAACATTGAGTTAGGCTAGAAGCTGTAAATAAATAAATAAAACAAACATTTGCACGGGAAATTGCGCTAGCGCACTTAACGATATTCATTTTTAATATGTATTAATGGATAATTAGATAAAACTAAGTCACAAATAAAAAAAAGAATCTCTTCGTTTGAAATAGTGTTCTTTACCACTTAACGAAAACCAATGTAAGGATTGCCAATGCAGTAATGAAAAACATCGATTTTTATTGTGTAATTACGTTGCCACCGCTATGTTCCGTTGAAGATACGCAACATGGTAAGGGTGTTGTGTAATATATGCGAATGGGTTGCAAACGTTTAATTGTTCAATGGGTATAAAAGTGACACTATTACCGTGTTACACGTAGGTACCAGTTTAAACATTTTGATATTGGTTAAATTTCTACGTAATGGAGAAATAGGCGGTGCTATGTTTCCATAGGACGGTTTACGTTCAAATTTAGTGAGCCAGTCTCGAAAATTGGTCTAACGGAGAAGAGGGGTGACCTCTTTTGTTTGTAGTTTCAACATAAATAAAGACGATGTCAGAAACATTTTTTTCACAGTTTTTCAAGAAGCCAGACATAATAATGTATGCCAGTGTATAAGTTGGCTGATGTACTGGACGGAGAGCTTACCTTGACAGCTAAAGATTGTCGCAATTATCAGCGTAACAAATCGGAGACCACTGTATTCCATGTCTGTCAAAGCAACTGAACGGCTATCTCGTAGCGTAGGGAGTGCTTCTAATGTTAATCACATTTGAGAAAGTATTAGTTGTCTGACATTCCCCGACTCACGAAGAAGACACTTCCGCAAGCCCATACAAGTATTACAAGTAAACTGTATTTGTCCGCGTGTGTATTGCCCAGGCAGGGATAAAGTCTCGAGCGTACACCTGAGGAACAGTCCCACTGAGAGTTTGACCTGTTCGGGAACTCGGGTTACGACTCGTCGTACCGGCAGAGCGAGGGAGTTGCGTTGCGCGGGTGGGCTCCAATCGGCATGTCACGCGTTCGCGCCTAGCAGGTAGGCCGCTGCAGCGTCGCAGCTGCGAGCGTCTGTGCAGAGCGGGGCGCGAAGACACACTGGGGCAGGAGGCGTCGCAGCCACGCTTGGGTTCGCGCGCCTCCGGCTCCCGGCATGCACCACGGTGCGTCGCGCATGCGCCCCGCGGCTGACTGGCCGGTTTTAATAGCGAGGGGGTGACATCCGCTGCCGGCTGTCATAGCCCCGGAGGGAGCTTCTGATGCTGGCCTCTCGTTTCCAGAGGAGGAGCGAAAAACCACAGACAGTCTGAATGAGGAGGGGACGGCGAGTTTCGCAATACTAAACTCAGATTTAAAGTACGATCTGATTTAAAGTAGCTGACATCAGACGTTTAATGTCCAAAGCTGCGACACTGTCGGGAGGTAGCCGCTATAGATAATTATCGCTTTACAGTCACAATTTCCTACAAGTATCACGTAAAAAATCTGAAGTTCAGCAAGTCTATAGACATGTATGATGTCTTTAAACACGTCTACAATCAGTTGTATGAATATAATTAGGGGCTAAGTAACTTTATTAATGTATTAAATTTTGTCATTCGCGAAAGAACTTCTAACTTTATTGTCTTCAATTACCAAACTACACCCAAAGTTGCATGTCACACTGCTTTCGCAAAGCATATGTTTCGAGAAACTTCCGTTTTTAATGAAAATTAACTCGTAAAGTACACTACTGGTCATTAAAATCGCTACACCAAGAAGATATGCAGATGATAAACGGGTATTCATTGGACAAATTTATTATACTAGAACTGACATGTGATTACATTTTCAGGCGATTTGGGTGCATACGCCCGGGCATTGAGCCAAACAGAGCTTGGATGGCGTGTACAGGTACAGCTGACAATGTAGCTTCAACACAATACTACAGTTCATCAACAGTAGTGACTGGCATTTTGTGACGAGCCAGTTGCTCGGCCACCATTGGTCAGACGTTTTCAAGTTGTGGGAGATCTGGAGAATGTGCTGGCCAGGGCAGCAGTCGAACATTTTCTGTATCCGAAAGGCCCGCACAGGACCTGCAACATGTTGTCGTGCATTATCCTGCTGAAATGTAGGGTTTCGCAGGGATCGAATGAAGGGTAGAGCCACCTTTCAAAGTGCCGTCAATGCGAACAAGAGGTGATCGAGACGTGTAACCAATGGCACCCCATACCATCACGCCGGGTGATAAGCCAGTATGGCGATGACAAATACACGCTTCCAATGTGCGTTCACCGCGATGTCGCCAAGCAGGGATGCGACCATCATGATGCTGTAAACAGAACCTGGATTCATCCGAAAAAATGACGTTTTGCTATTCGTGCACCCACGTTCGTCGCTGAGTACACCATCGTAGGCGCTCCGATCGAGACGAGGCTGCACGATCCGTTAGACCCATGCGGATAAGATGCCTGTCATCTCGACTGCTAGTGATACGAGGCCTTTGGGATCCAGCACGGCGTTCCGTATTATCCACCTGAACCCACCGATTTCATATTCTGCTAATAGTCATTGGATCTCGACCAACGCGAGCAGCAACGTCGCGATACGATAAACCGCAATCGCGATAGGCTACAATCCGACCTTTATCAAAGTCGGAAACGTGATGGTACGCATTTCTCCTCCTTACACGAGGCATCACCACAACGTTTCACCAGGCAACTCCGGTCAACTGCTGTTTGTGTACGAGAAATTGGTTGGAAACTTTCCTCATGTCAGCACATTGTAGGTGTCGCCACCGGCGCCAACCTTGTGTGAATGCTCTGAAAAGCTAATCATTTGCATATTACAGCATCTTCTTCCTGTCGGTTAAATTTTGCGTCTGTAGCACGTCATCTTGGTGGTGTAGCAATTTTAATGGCCAGTAGTATAGTTGGGGTCAGCGAAGTGAAATGGAAAGAAGATAAGGATATCTGGTGATACGAACTTAGGGTAGTATCAACAGCAGCAAAAAAATAATGTAATGTGAGTAGGATTCGTTATGAATAGGGAATTAGAACAGATAGTGAGCTACAGGGAACAATTTAGTGGTGGGGCTGTTTTTGTTAGATTCTACAGCAAACATAACAGCAGAAGATGACGAGGTAGAGAAAGTTTATGAGGAAAGTTATCGGGGACTTCAGTATGTAAGGGCAAATGACTGTCTAATGGCCATTACGGATTGGAACGCAATTGGAAGGGAAAGAATAGGAGTAAGTGTTGCAGGAGAATATGCACTTGGCAGTAAGATGAGAGACGAGAAAGGCTAACCTGAGTCCTGCAATAAATTGCAGATGGAAATAGCGAATAATCTGCTTAACAATGATAAGAGGAGGGGATACACGTGAAAAACGTCCGAAGACACATGAAGATTCAAGCTGGATTATAATATTGATCAGACAAATTTCAAAATCACAAACTGGATTGTAAGGCACACCGAGGTACAGATATAGACCCATATTACAATTTAACACTGATGAAGAGCATCCTGATGTTTAAGAGACTCACCCAAAAGAATCATTGTGGATGGAAATGTGATGCTGAAGAACTGTAGAATGATGAGGAGCGTTTCAAGTTAGCTAAAAGAGGTTAACATATGTAAGAAGAGCAATTGGAGATGTTGGACAAACATACATAGGCCCAAGTACGGATACTGCAAAGATACAAAAAATGGTTCAAATGGCTCCGATCACTATGAGACTCAACATCTGAGGTCATCAGTGCCCTAGAACTTAGAACTACTTAAACCTAACTAACCTAAGGACATCAGACACATCCATGCTCGAGGCAGGATTCGAACCTGCAACCGTAGCAGTCGCGCGGTTCCGGACTGAAGCGCCTAGAACCGCTCGGCCTCTGCGATCGGCCGACTTCGAAGAAACAATGGGTAACAGAAGAAAACTTACGAAAGACAGGATTACAGCAACATAAGACAGTTATGAATTAAAAAAGAAAAATAGGAATTCCAGGGGACCCAAGGCGAATGGCTGCAAGGAAGTAGAGAGGAAACCGAAAAAGTAATGACCGTCGCGAAGACTGAGTCAGCACCCAGAAAAGTCGAAACAACCTTCGGTGAAATTATAGGTAAAGGTGGTAATATTAAGAGTGCAATGAAATTTCACTGTTAAATGCAGAGGAGAGAGAGAGTATATTGGAGGCGTCTATGAGTGGGAGTATTGGTCTGATGAATTGACGGAAGATGAAACTGGAGTCATTGTAGAAGACATTGGGGATCCAGTATTAGAGTCGGCGCTCCGAAAGACTACAGATCAGATGAGATCAAATAAGACAGAAAGACAGATAACATTCCACCCGAATTTCTAAAATCACTGTGGAAGTGGCAACCAAACTACTAATCAAGTTGGTGTCTAGAATCTGTGAAGGAGGCAGCCTACCATCGGACTTTCGGAAGAATTTCACTCACACAATTCCGAAGATGCCATGGCAGATAAGCACTGGAACTGTCGCACAGCATCAGCGTAACGGTTCATGCATCCAAGTTGCTGACAAGAATAATGCACAGAAGAATAGAAATGAAAACAGTCCATGTGTTAGATGGTTATTAGTTTGGCTTTAGAAAAGGTAATGGTACAAGAGAGACAATTCTGACGTTACACTTGATAATGGAAGCAAGACTGAAGTAACAATCAAGAATCGCTCATAGTGTTTACAGACCTAGAAAAAGCGTTCAGCAACGGAAATGCTGAAAGATGCTCTAAATTCTGAGGACAACAGGCTTAAGCTGTAGGGAAAGACGGGTAATATAGAATATGTACCAGAACCAGGAGGAAAGAATAACATTCGAGGAGCAAGAAGGAAATGTTCGGATTGAAAATAGGGTGACTTAATGTATTAGTTAATGGTTGCAAATGCGTTTTCTGTTTTGGTTGTTGACTAAACAAGTATCTCTGTTGCGACTTTCATGATATTACCTTACGACCCACTTTCCGTGATACGTACTTTTATGTAATATAATTTGAGTTTCACCTCTGTGTAAGTAGTATAAATGCATCTTTGTCAAGTTGTCCACGATATTCTGACATGTAGTTAGAAGCTATGTAGGGTTTCTTTGTATACTTACTTTTTCTATGGTCATTGCTAACCCACCCCCCGGCCTTTGTTTACTTCATAGATATATTTCGCATCCCATGAACCATAGACCTTGCCGTAGGTGGGGAGGCTTGCTGCCCCAGCCATACGGATAGCCGTACCTCCTAGGTGCAAAAACAACGGAGAGGTATCTGTTGATAGGCCAGACAAACGTGTGGTTCCTGAAGAGGGGCAACAGCCTTTTCAGTAGTTGAGGGGGCAACTGTCTGGATGATTGACTGATCTGGACTTGTAACACTAACCAAAACGACCGTGCTGTGCTGAGACTGCGAACGGCTGAAGCCAAGGGGAAACTACAGCCGTAATTTTTCCCGAGGGCATGCAGCTCTACTGTATGGTCTCTGGACTGAAGACCACAACAACACAGGTTAATCGCAAATTTGCCTCTATATGATCTGTATAGTAGTCAGTGTACGTGCTCACTTTTGGGAGCCTTTTAGTAAAGTTTGATATAAATGTAAGTATTATATTAACTATGAGTATTATATTAACTATATTATATTAACAACAAACAGCATAGTGAACGCATTATTGTGGCCAAGATAGACACGAAGCCCACGCCTACTACAGTAGTACAAGTTTATATGCCAACTATCTCTGCAGATGATGAAGAAATTGAAGAAATGTATGATGAGATAAAAGAAATTATTCAGATATTGAAAGGAGACGAAAATTTAATAGTCATGGGTGACTGGAATTCGAGAGTAGGAAAAGGGAGAGAAGGAAACATAGTAGGTGAATATGGATTGGGGCTAAGAAATGAAAGAGGAGTTTTGCACAGATCATAACTTAATCATAGCTAACACTTGGTTCAAGAATCATGAAAGAAGGTTGTATACATGGAAGAATCCTGGAGATACTAGAAGGTATCAGATAGATTATATGATGATAAGACAGAGATTTAGGAACCAGGTTTTAAATTGTAAGACATTTCCAGGAGCAGATGTGGACTCTGACCACAATGTATTGGTTATGAACTATAGATTAAAACTGAAGAAATTGCAAAAAGGTGGGAGTTTAAGGAGATGGGACCTGGATAAACTGACTAAACCAGAGGTTGTACAGTGTTTCAGGGAGAGCATAAGGGATGAAGTAGTGAAGGCAGCAGAGGATAAAGTAGGTAAAAAGACGAGGGCTAATAGAAATACTTGGGTAACGGAAGAGATATTGAATTTAATTGACGAAAGGAGAAAATATAAAAATGCAGTAAATGAAGCAGGCAAAAAGGAATACAGACGTCTCAAAAATGAGATCGACAGGAAGTGCAAAATGGCTAAGCAGGGATGGCTTGAGGACAAATGTAAGGATGTAGAGGCTTATCTCACTAGGGGTAAGTTGGATACTGCCTACAGGAAAATTAAAGAGACCTTTGGAGAAAAGAGAACCACTTGTATGAATATCAAGAGCTCAGATGGAAACCCCGTTCTAAGCAAAGAAGGGAAAGCAGAAAGGTGGGAGGAGTATATAGAGGATCAATACAAGGTCGATGTACTTGAGGACAATATTATGGAAATGGAAGAGGATGTAGATGAAGATGAAATGGGAGATACAACACTGCGTGAAGAGTTTGACAGAGCACTGAAAGACCTGAGTCGGAACAAGGCCCCGGGAGTAGACAACATTCCATTACAACTACTGATGGCCTTGGGAGAGCCGATCCTGACAAAACTCTACCATCTGGTGATCAAGATGTATGAGACAGGCGAACCTCAGACTTCAAGAAGAATATAATAATTCCAATCCCAAAGAAAGCAGGTGTTGACAGATTTGAAAATTACCGAACTATCAGTTTAATAAGTCACAGCTGCAAAATACTAAGCGAATTCTTTACAGATGAATGGAAAAACTGGTAGAAGCTGACCTCAGGGAAGATCAGTTTGAATTCCGTAGAAATATTGGAACACGTGAGGCAATACTGACTCTACGACTTATCTTAGAAGAAAGATTAAGGAAAGGCAAACCTACGTTTCTAGCATTTGTAGACTTAGAGAAGCTTTTGAAAATGTTGACTGGACTACTCTCTTTCAAATTCTAAAGGTGGCAGGGGTAAAATACAGGGAGCGAAAGGCTATTTACAATTTGTACAGAAACCAGATGGAAGTTATAAGAGTCGAGGGGCATGAAAGGGAAGCAGTTGTTTGGAAGGGCGTGAGACAGGGTTGTAGCCTCTCCCCGATGTTATTCAATCTGTATATTGAGCAAGCAGTAATGAAAACAAAAGAAAAATTCGGAGTTGGTATTAAAATCCGTGGAGAAGAAATAAAAACTTTGAGGTTCGCCGATGACATTGTAATTCTATCAGAGACAGCAAAGGACTTGGAAGAGCAGTTGAACGGAATGGACAGTGTCTTGAAAGGAGGATATAAGATGAACATCAACAAAAGCAAAACGAGGATAATGGAATGTAGTCTAATTAAGTCGGGTGATGCTGAGGGAATTAGGTTAGGTAATGAAACACTTAAAGTAGTAAAGGAGTTATGCTATTTGGGGAGCAAAATAACTGATGATGGTCGAAGTAGAGAAGATATAAAATGTAGACTGGCAATGGCAGGGAAAGTGTTTCTGAAGAAGAGAAATTTGTTAACTTCGAGTATAGATTTAAGTGTCAGGAAGTCATTTCTGAAAGTATTTGTATGGAGTGTAGCCATGTATGGAAGTGAAACATGGACGATAAATAGTTTGGACAAGAAGAGAATAGAAGCTTTCGAAATGTGGTGCTACAGAAGAATGCTGAAGATTTGATAGGTAGATCACATAACTAATGATGAAGTATTGAACAGAATTGGGGAGAAGGGGAGTATGTGGCACAACTTGACAAAAAGAAGGGACCGGTTAGTAGGACATGATCTGAGGCATCAAAGTATCACAAATTTAGCATTGGAGGGCAGCGTGGAGGGTAAAATTCGTTTAGGGAGACCAAGAGATGAATACACTAAGAAGAGTCAGAAGGATGTGTGTTGCAGTAAGTACTGGGAGATGATGAAGCTTGCACAGGATGTGGTAGCATGGAGGGCTGCATCGAACCAATCTCAGGACTGAAGACCACGACAACAACAACATTATATTAACTGATATTTATGTATATGGACTACACAAAGAAGTGACCCAGACGAGTGGATATGACTGGACTTCAATGTATGCAAATAGCCACACCCCTACAGTTACTTTCAACAGGATGGAGTGACTGCCCATACAGCCGACCGGACCATACAGCACATTTGTACAATCTTCAGTCCTGACAGACCTGTTAGCAGAGGTGACCTGGTCTGTCAGTGTGCGATTACTTTGTGTGGTGAGTTATCAGGTCTATGAACTGCAGCAGAACATTTCGGACGAGGCTGTAGCAATTCCAGCTGTCCAGCTTCGGTCCGCAGCTCGTGGTCGTGCGGTAGCGTTCTCGCTTCCCACGCCCGGGTTCCCGGGTTCGATTCCCGGCGGGGTCAGGGATTTTCTCTTCCTCGTGATGACTGGGTGTCGTGTGATGTCCTTAGGTTAGTAAGGTTTACGTAGTTCTAAGTTCTAGGGGACTGATGACCATAGATGTTAAGTCCCATATTGCTCAGAGCCATTTGAACCATTTGTCTAGCTTCGATCCGTACATTTACCCCACAGCCTCTGCTTGACGATTATATTTTGATACGCGTAACGCTTCACAAACAAGTGTGCGATCAAGACATTTCCATATTTCAAGGTTGCCTACCTCTAGCGTGGATGTGTTTCTCCCTCAAGCAATCAAAGTATTTGAGATTTGGTGCAACAGAAGAATGTTGAAAATTATGTGAACTGATAAGAACTGAGGAGCTTCTTGGCAGAATCACCGAATGAAATACTTACAAGAAAAGGGGAAAGGATGATAGGACATCTGTTAAGACTTCAGGGAATACCTTCCTTGGCACTAGAGGGGGCCGCAGAGGGTGAAAAAGAGGACGTAAGTTGCAAGTGCTACTCTGAGACGCAGAGGTAGGTGCAGTAGGGAAATTCGTGGAGGGCTGAATGAAATAAGTCAGAAGACTGAAGACTTCAGAAAACCTCTGATCGTAATTGAATTTGAGAATGAGGATTTAAAGAGTTGTTAATTTCTTATTTTTACGTAATTTTAGCCAGCCCATCAACAGCTTAAATCTGTGAAGGCTTGGATTTTGCACGCCAATACCTTAACTGAGAGGCGACCGATGGCCTTTTCAGAAGGATCATTCCATTGGACTGATGGCAATTGCCGTGTACGACGTGATACATCCCGCAATTTATCTCCTCAGCCAGATGGCATCTACCAACAGGACAATGCAATGTGTCACACAGCTCGCAGTGTATGAGTGTGGTTGGAAGACCTCCAGAATGAGTTTACCTTTCTCCACTAGCCGCTAGATTCCCCCGATTTAAACTCATTCGATAATCAGTGTGACTACTGTACGCGTCAATGATGCTCAGCCCAGAAACGCAGCGCAGGAGGCGACGGTGCTGGAATCGCCATGGCTCCAGATCCCTGTCGGTAATATCCAGAACCTCAGTGACGTCATTCCCGCACGCCTCGCATCGGTTCGCGCTGCAAAAGATGGTTAGGATTTTTACAATATAAAGTGGTAAGTCATTCATTTCATAGATGTCTGACATCAGTTTAAATGTCATAATAGTTCCTACAAATCCTAATGATTGCACTTAAAAGGTCAATCACCCTCCGATGGTATTACTCAAACATCCGTGTACTTCTTTCCACATCTTCTAGCACGTCCTGTTTTCTCATAAAGAATGAGTGTTTGTCGCCTTTGTAGAAGTTTGCGGTGTAATCTCACCATTTGTCAGCCCTTTTTCCTGAATTTAAAACAGGTTGTGCATGTGCGTCTCGCAGATTTATACGAGGGGCGTCCTTTACGTCAATCGACATTTTTTTGTGAAAGTAGGTTTCTTTTATTCAGCATTACAAAAGATCATTTCTTACACGCTCTTGTGACTAAAAAACCCTATTTTTAAACATAATCTCCGTTCAATGCGACGGCGCTACGCCACAGTACTTGAATGTGCCGTTCGCCTGCCTGGTATCACTTTACTGGTGGACGTCCGAGCCGACGTCTTGCTGTATCAGTAACCTCCTTCTCATCCACGTACTGCCTCCAGCAGAAAGCATTCTTACTTGGGCCAAACAGATGGGAGTGGAAGTTGCGAGACCTGGGTTGTAGCAAGCACAGTCCAATACAGGTTTGTTAGTTCCACTTGGGTGCAAAGATTGTCTGAGGTTTAGCGCTGTCATAGTGAGGACGATGGTTCACATTTTGTGGCGACGAAGACGCTGAAGTCGTTTCTTCAGTTTCCTGACGGCAGCACAATACAAAAAAATGGTTCAAATGGCTCTGAGCACTATGGGACTCAACATCTTAGGTCATAAGTCCCCTAGAACTTAGAACTACTTAAACCTAACTAACCTAAGGACATCACACACACCCATGCCCGAGGCAGGATTCGAACCTGCGACCGTAGTAGTCCCGCGGTTCCGGACTGCAGCGCCAGGACCGCTAGACCACCGCGGCCGGCAGCACAATACACTTACTAGTTAATCGTTGCACCGTGAGGGAATACTGAAACGGAATAACCTCTTCAGAGCCTCAGAGGACCACCTCCATGACTTTACCTTCAGAGGGTGCGGCTTTCAAATTTTTTTCGGAGAAGGGGTGGTGTGGAGCCACTCCATGGATTGCTGTTTTGTTTCAGGTTCGGAGTGGTGAACCCATGTTTCACCGCCTGTGGCGATGTTCGGCAAATATTGTCACCATCATTCTCGTACCGCACAAGTATTTGCTCTTAATAGTCTTCGGTTACGCGTCGAGCAACCCAGCGGACACTCACCTTTAAGTACCCCAATCAGTGGACAAGTGTGTCAGCACTAGCAATAGAGACGTCCAGCTGAGCAGCGAGGTGTTTGATTGTGATCTTCGATCACCGCGAAAAACAGTGTACGCACGTTCTAACATTGCAGGAGTAACAGCTGGTCGGCACGCGGGAGTCTGACCGCGGCCACCTTCTTGCTCTGATGACAGACGCCTCGCCCAACAACTCACCGTACTTTTGTTCACCGCCAGGTCTCCGTAGACATTCTACTAGCGCCTCTGAATATCTGCGATGCTCTGGTTTTTCACCAAAAGAAGCTCAGTGACAGCTGCCTGCTTGGAACGCACCTACTTTTCGGACACCATTTTGAAGGCTGGCAGCGGCCTTGCCGCAGTAGATACACCGGTTCCCGTCAGATCACCGAAGTTAAGCGCTGTCGGGCGTGGCCGCCACGCGCTGTTGCCATTTTTCGGGGTGCACTCAGCCTGGTGATGCCAATTTAGGAGCTACTCGACCGAATAGTAGCGGCTCCGGTCAAAGAAAACCATCGTAACGACCGGGAGAGCGGTGTGCTGACCACACGCCCTTCTTATCCGCATCCTCAGCTGAGGATGACACGGCGGTCAAATGGTCCCGATGGGCCACTTGTGGCCTGATGACGGAGTGCATTTTGAACGCTACGTATAGCGCCACCACCTGTCGGTACTACCTGAAACTATACGGTTTCTCCCAGCAAATTCCGTATTTTTGTCAACCGAAACTCGCTGACAAAAAAAAGTGTTGTATTACTTATTGAACGCCCCTTGCAACTTTAATTTTTTGCCAAAGGTAATTTAATTATACTATACATCGACTCCATTATTCCTCTAGTCATATCTTCCTCAATATAAACAAATAATTGGCTCATCCATGCTGACTTGTTAAGTTTACACTTTTAACTTCGTTCCTAAGCTGCCAAAACTGTTCTTTTTCTTCTTCATTCGTAACATATCTATTTTTTCTTCTTTTGTCAACCATCTAGTGCATCTTTGGTTCTACCTTCAAGGATCTTGCAGTTTCCAGTCATATCTTAATTAACAGAATATTACATTGTAAAAGAAGACTTTACCGCTCCTCAGTAGATATATTAGTATTTTGCCAAACATACAGGCAGCATCATAAACGAGTGCAAATACTGTAGATCGACGGACAGAGACATTATATAGAAAGTGATAGCTAACTGAATGCCGACAGATCCTGACAGATGGTGTCCTCCTGAAATGTGGGCTATTTCCCTGTGAGTTCGTTTATGCCTTGCAAAATGCTTGTTTGTCGCACAATATGTTTCACCCGCAGTCGTGAAGACGTAATCTGATAGAGCGAAGTTGATTACTTACTCTGCGTGTAGTGCAGAGTATCAGTGCCACAAATCTGCTCTGTGTGTATTTATTATTTTTATTTTATCCTTCAGAACGAGGGAAACTCCTGGCCTTACAGTGCTTCACCTCTACCGCTTTACTATATTTCTTTACCCAACGTAGCTAACACAAACGTTAAATGTTAAAAAAATAATACGTTTACCGAGAAAGGAGGTATTCGTTTGGCAAAGATCGCTGAAACGTTGAACATTAGAGCATTGTTTTACTTGGTGCTTAGGAAAGTTATCTGCAAGACCAGGTTCACAGGTTTTACAAGCTGGTCCAGGTAACTGATGGATGTAATTGGATCAAGAAGTAAAGTGAAACTCGGTTATAACTTCTGTTGGGAGGTAAGGTGCATAATAGAGTTTCCCTGGCTAGCATTGCGGGGCTTCCTGTATCAGTTTCCCTGGTGAAGTTTGGGTACAACGGAATTGGGCACGCTACAAATGATAAAGCAGTACAGAGTTTAAAGCAGTATCTTGGTGGGAGACAGTGTTGTGTAGGTACGTCTGGAGCATGCCTTCTTGAAATGCGGAATGGAGAGCTAGTGATGTACCATGAAAGCAGACGGGGTTTCTCAAACGTGTGGCCTAAAGAGATATATCTGTCTTCATTCCAACGTCACAGAGGTGTATTAAGGTTCTGTACTCTGGCCTTCGTTTGAACATGGAAATTCAGTTACCCACTTAACTATAGGACGATCTACATGGATACCAAATCACGGTGCAACTTCGCGTTTTACACGTTAACAGATCGTTACCAGAGCTAAAGTAAACCCTCTTTTTGAGTCATTAGTCTTGTGACTGGTATGATGCGGCAAGCCACGATTTCCTATCTTGTGCCAAACTCTTCATCTCAGAGTAGCACTTGCAACCTAAGTCCTCAGGTATTAGCCGGATGTATACCAATCCTGTCTTCCTATACAGATTTTGCCCTATACAGATCCCTCAAGTATCATGGAAGTCATTCCCTGATGTATCAACAGATCACCTATCATCCGGTCCCCCTCTCCTTGTCAGTGTTTCCTCTCCGGTTCTGCACAGAACCTCTTCATTCCTTACCTCACCAGTCCACATAATTTTCAAAATGCTCCTGTAGCACCGCATCTCAAATACCTCGATTCTCTTCTGTTCCAGTTTTCCCAGAGTCTTTGTTTCACTAAATGCTGTGCTCCAGACGTACATTCTCAGAAATTTCTTCCTCAAATCAAGGTCTATGTTTGATGCTGGTAGACTTCTCTTTGCCAGAAATGCCCTTTTTGCCAGGGCTAGTCTGCTATTGATGTCCTCCTTGCTCCATCTGTCATTAGTTATTTTCCCCTCAGGGGCTCAGCATTTGTTTACTGAGTAAGGGCTTGGCGACCCCGGGGTTCCTGAGCTGGGGACTGGTAAGCGCCACCAGTCCCCTATCACCGTAAGCTCTGGTTATACTTCAACGGCGCAACGGTGGAAAGTTGTGAGTTTCGGAGAACGGGGGTCTTCGCCTCACCGCCTGGACTGCGAGGAAGGTACACACCTCCAAAAAAATCCCTCAACCTCAAGGTGAACTACTTGCTGAGGAGGTGAATGGCTGCTGAGGTGAAACAATCTTCAGCGAGCAACCACTGGGGCACCTGCCGCACCCCAGTTGAATCAGGCTTGCTCAAGTATGCAGGACTCTGCCTGGGTCGACGGTTGTTTACATAACGTCTCGTGGGATCCTTATGGAACTGTCTCATGAAACTACTACTCCTGACGGGATGGGTGTACCGTCAGGCAACACTTACACCCACTCCTCAAAGAGAGCTCGGTTGGTCAGTCCTCCCGAAAAGAAGTCTCCGAGTAATAGTAACAGGCATTTGTGTGCCATAACACTTTCATTGTAATCAAGCGAAACGGGGGAAGCTTTGAGATGATATCCCCTTTCTATATTAACAAGGCATTGGAAGGTATTGCTGGGTCTCTGAAAAGTGTCAAACGAATACGTAATGGAACGCTTTTGGTTGAAACTGCTAATTCCATCCAAATATCTAAGCTTCTGGGATGTAAGGCCTTAGGTGACTACCCAATCGAGGCTGAATTGCATAACACCCTTAACTATAGCAAGGGCGTGGTTACCTGCTCCGATATAATGAAGATGGACCTCGCGGAGTTGCGTGAAGATTGAAAGAATGTGGGCATCACGGAGGTGCAGAATTATACGAGTAGAGTCAATGGGAAATTGGAAAAATCGGCAACGTTTATTCTAACGTTTAGTACTCCCGAGTTGCCAGAACATATCCTTGCCGGCTATATCCGCCTTAAGGCTCGCCCGTTTGTTCCTAACGCCATGCGATGCTATAAATGTCAAAGATTTGGCCATACCACTATGGGATGTAACGGGAAGGCTACGTGTGGCAGTTGTGGAGGCTCCGCTCACGAGTCAGGGACTTGTACACTTCCTCCGAAATATTTTAACTGCTCTGGGGATCACCCAGTGTGGAGCAAAAAGTGCGAGGTTTACAACGAGGAAAAGGAAATTGAAGAGTTGAAAGTACAGAGACGCATACCCTACGGTGAATCTAAAAAGGGTTACAAAGCCATGCAACCACCGGTTTTGCAACTTCTTTTGCATCAGCCCTTAGAACACCCACAGCTAAGTGTGATGCCTTCACACAAACTCTGACTACAGATTCAAGTACGAGAACATGCACTTGTCGCTGTACCTTGGGGGAAACGCTCCACTTGCAACTGATATCGCTCGGAAGCCGTCAACAGTAGACTTACCACCTAAGCCACATACCACTCCCCAACTTTAGAAGCCACCTAAGCCATCGCAGCAACCCAGGCAGCCTCCTCCTCCTGCCAGTAAAGAAAAACGTTCTTCCAAAAGTAGTTTTGCCCAAGAAAGCGGTAGGTAAGCCTTCGGATCGACGAGTGCTCTCCTTTTCTGATGGCGACTTTGCTCTTCAAAATATGGACTTCCAATAGGAGCAACTGGAGAACGCGGAACCGGCTAACGTTCCCCCTGACCTCCCTGGTAAATCACCGCCTCCGAGGGAGAAACGAAAGAACCACCATCGCGAACCAATGGCTTCCATACGGACTTCTGCTTGCCGTGGAATTTCAATGGATACCGCTCACATTTGGAAGAATTGCAGCTGCTGGTCCAGGATAAACCTTTCTGCATCTGCGTACAAGAAACGCATCTTAAAGTCACAGACACACCTACATTGTGGGGCTACCACATATACAGGAAAGACGATACTACTGTAGGCACGGCTAAAGGTGGAGTGGCTATTTTTCTTGATGACAGATACCACACCTCTCCTGTCCCTCTTACCACGACCATCCAAGCAATTGTGTGAAAGTTCTCTCACCGTTTACTATCACAGTGTGTTCTTTGTACCAGCCCCCCCCTGACGCTTTGGATGCGGACGCACTCGCAGACCTCTTCCAGGCCCTCCCGCGTCCATTTCTTCTTGCGGGGGACTTCAGTGCCCACAATGTGCTGTGGGGCTAGGCTACTACTTACTCCAGGGGTCGGCTGATCGAGCGACTTGCCCATTCTGAGGTTATCTGCCTTCTGAATGCGGGTCAGATGACTCACTTTTCCACAGCTGCAGGGTCTTTTTGAGCTGTTGATCTTTGCTTTTGTTCCTCAGCTATTGCAGATTCAGTTCAGTGGGAAGTGGCTCCAGATTTACATTCTAGTGACCACTTCTCAGTATGGATTCATCTGCCGCCTAGGACAGTGACCAGCAGAAGACCACGCAGGAGGATGATACAGAGGGAAAATTGGTTACTGTACAGTCAACAGGCTATTTTTGAACTAAAGGATTGTGCACAAGAGGCGGTGGCCCATATCACTCATGAGATCCAAAGGGCTGCCGCAGAGTCCATACCCATGTCTAGTAACCATATCCGACGACGGCCTGTACCTTGGTGGAATGACGACTGTCGATTGGCAATCAGGGCCAGAGAGACAGCTCTTCGGAACTTCAAACGGTGTCCAACTACAGACAACCTTCATGTCTTCAGGTCTGCGAGAGCACATGCAAGGCGAGTGATCAAAGAACGGAAGAGGGCTTCCTGGAGGGAATTCACGACTTCCACTAATCGGTACACTTCCGCTGCGCACGTTTGGGTCTCAATAAGACGGATTTCAGGCAAGGGTAGTCCACATCCCCTTACGGCCTTGTCAAATAATGGGGTCTTGGTGGACACGCCAGAAGAGATGGCTCACGTTTTAGCTGAACACTTCTTTACTGTTACTAAGTCATCCAGACAAGCTCCTGCTGTTCAGGTATTCCGTCCGACTGCACAGGTGAGCAAGCTCAATTTTTTCTCGCGTAATGAAGGTTTACAACCTTTCATTCTTCAAGTGGGAACTGGAATCAGCTTTATCTGCAGGCAGAGACACTGCTCCTGGACATGATGAGACCCATTATACCGTACTTCGTCATCTGTGCCCTGAAGCGAAAGGTCAGCTCCTCTCTTGTTTCAATCAGATTTGTTTGCCATCACTATCAATGGCATTTCCTCTGCAGCCAGGAGCCCTGTCAAATGCTCTTTGTTTGTGGATGACTTTGCAATCTTCTACTCTTCCTCTGGTCTTACGACGACGACGAGGCAGCTACAACTGACCATTAGGAGGCTGGAAACCTGGGCCCACACAACAGGTTTTCGGTCGCCACCTGAAAAGATTGTGTGTGTCAATTTTAATCGTGCTCGTCGGAGCTTTAACCAACCAGAGCTTACAATGGGGGAACGTATTTTGATTTTGCAGGACACAGTGTGCTTTTTGGGTTTATTATTTGACTCGAAATTAACATGGATCCCACACCTGAAAGACCTACGAACAAAGGGCTTTCGTTTGTTGAACATTTTGAAATGTCTTGGTGGAAAAACATGAGATGACAGTTCCCGCCTCCTACAGTTTTATAGGGCATTTGTTCGACACGCTTAGACTATGGCAGCGTGGTCTATAGATCTGCCCGTCCTTCCTACTTCCTGATGTTATATGCTGTCCACCATGCGGGCATCCGGATATCGACTGGAGCCTTTCGGACCAGCCCAGTACAGAGGCTGTGTGCAGACGTTGGTGAACCACCACTCTGGATTCGGCGACGTATCCTTTTCGCTCGACAGGCGCTGAAAACCTCAGCGTCACCCTAGTTATTGGCATTTAGTTCAGTGATTGGCGATCTTTTACAGAAGCTCGAAATTCAGCGCGGACTTCAATGCGAGATGCCTATAACAGTTTCCACAACGAAACTTTGTCTCGAAACCTGGCAGAAAATTCAAAGGGATTCTGGTCGTATGTGAAGTATGCTAGCGGCAAGAAACAATCAATGCCTTCTCTGCACGATAGCAATGGAGATACTATCGAAGACAGCGCTGCCAAAGCAGAGTTATTAAACACAGCCTTCCGAAATGCCTTCACAAAAGATGACGAAGATAATATTCCAGAATTAGAATCGAGAACAGCTGCCAACATGAGTAACGCAGAAGTAAATGTCTTCGGAGTAGTGAAGCAACTTAAATCACTTAGTAAAATCAAGTCGTCTGGTCCGCTTGTATACCAATTAGGTTTCTTTCTGAGTATGCTGATGCATTAGCTCCATGCTTAACAATTATATACAACCGTTCGCTCGACGAAAGATCCGTACCCAATGACTGGAAAGTTGCACAGGTCACACCAATATTCAAGAAAGGTAGTAGGAGTAATCCATTAAATTACCGGCCCATATCGTTAACGTCGAAATGCAGTAGGGTTTTGGAACATATATTGTGCTGGAACATTATGAATTACCTCGATGAGAACGGTCTATTGATACATAGTCAACTTAGGTTTAGAAAACATCGTTCCTGTGAAACACAACTAGCTCTTTATTCACATAAGTGCTATTGACAAGGGATTTCAGATCGATTCCGTATTTCTGGATTTCCGGAAGGCTTTTGACACTGTACCACACAAGCGGCTCGTAGTGAAACTGCGTGCTTATGGAATATCGTCAGTTATGTGACTGGATTTGTGATTTCCTGTCAGAGAGGTCACAGTTCGTAGTAATTGACGGAAAGTCCTCGAGTAAAACAGATTTCTGGCGTTCCCCAAGGTAGTGTTATAGGCCCTTTGCTGTTCCTTATCTATATTAACGATTTTGGAGACAATCTGAGCAGCCGCCTTATGTTGTTTGCAGATGACGCTGTCGTTTATCGACTAATAAAGTCATCAGATGATCAAAACAAACTGCAAAACGATTTATAAAATATATCTGAATGGTGCGAGAAGTGGCAGTTGACCCTAAATAACGAAAAGTGTGCGGTCATCCACATAAGTGCTAAGAGGGACTCGCTAAACTTCGGTTACACGAAAAATCAGTCTAATTTAAAAGCCGTAAATTCAACTAAATACCTAGGTATTACTATAACAAACAATTTAAATTGGAAGTAACACATAGAAAATGTTGTGGGGAATGCTAACCAAAGACAGCGTTCTATTGGCAGAACACTTAGAAAATGTAACACGTCTATTAAGAAGACTGCCTACACTACGCTTGTTCCTCCTCTTTTAGAGTACTGCTGCGCGGTGTGGGATCCTTACCGGATGGAACTGACGGACTACATCGAAAAAGTCCAAAGAGAGGCAGCACGTTTTGTATCATCGCGAAATATGGGAGAGAGTGTCACTGAAATGATACAGGATTTTGGCTGGACATCATTAAAAGAAAGGCGTTTTTCGTTGCGACGAAATCTTCTCACCAAATTCCAATCACCAACTTTCTCCTCCGAATGCGAAAATATTTTGTTGACACCGACCTACATAGGGAGGAACGCTCAACTTGATAAAATAAGTGAAATCAGAGCTTGTACGGAAAGATATAGGTGTTCATTCTTCCCGTGTGCTATACGAGATTATAGAACAGAGAATTGTGAAGGTGGTTCGATGAACCCTCTTCCAGGCACTTAAATGTGATTTGCACAGTATCCATGTAGATGTAGATGTCTGGTGATTCAACTCACCTTCGAACGACTGTTCAGGAACCGGCCCCAAGTGACCCAGCCATTTGGTATACGTGCTACGGACTGCCTCAAGGATATGGATCACTCGGGCATGAAAATACACACCCAGGGATGGAACGCACTGCCGCTTTGGTGTCTTCGGAGGCCCAAAGTGATTTTAAGATTGACGCAGTACCCGAAAAATTGTACTCCAGATATGGTTTTTGCAACTTTGTTTTCGTCTATTTTAAGGATGTACCATAGTTTTATCGTTATTTTATAGATGGATCCAAGCAGGGGAATGCTCTCGGTTGTTCTACGGTTTTCCCTGATAGGGGTTTTAAAGTACGTCTTTCAGAACAATTTACAAATCATGATGCGGAGTTATATGGCATTCTAATGGCACTGGAGAGGGTTCACAGACATCACCATACGAGTCACAGACAACACCATACGAGTTTCCTTGTCTGTTCCAACTCTCTTAGTGCACTGCAAGTGCTTCACCAAATGTATCTGGTAGACCCACTGATTCAGCTCATCCATGACTGCTTACAGCGGCTCCAACACCGTGGCAAGGAGGTGATCACTTGCTGGGTACCTGGCCATGTTGGGATACAGGGTAACGACATAGCTGATAAAGCTGCCAAGGAAGCATGTTGGGATGGTGCTGTCCATGTCCCATCCCGTTGCACGCCATTATCTCATTTTCTGTCAGATGCATCATACGTCAGTGGGAGACTGAATGGTTGCAGGTGTCGGACAACAAACTGCGGTCTCTCAACCCGACCACAAAAGTTTGGCGGACTTCGCGTCAGCCTCGCCGCTGGAGGGGTTTTGCTTATCAAACTGCGCATCGGGCACAGCCCTTCATAGCCCTTCCACACATGGCTTCCTCCTCCGGGGGGAGGATCAACCTTTCTGTGAAGTTTGTGGCGTGGAGCTTTCAGTTCAGCATATTGTGGCTACGTGTGTCTTGTATACTGATATTAGGGCTGCCCTTGGTCTCGCTGGAGATCTGCCTACCGTCCTCGCAGATACCGATGCCAGTAAACTATCAGATCACATCCCTAAACTGGTGGGGGAGGGCGGCAGACTTCAGTACGAAATAAACTGCTCTGCATGTGGGGACAGCCTTCGTCCCCACCCATGAGATTTCATGTTGACTTTTCGTCAGAGCGCTGATCACTGTGATGTCGAGCGCCCCCTCAGCATTAGTTACTTTGCTGCATAGGTAGTAGAATTCCTTACCGTCATCTTCTTCGTGACCATCAACCCTGATATTAAGTTTCCCGCTGTTTTCATTTCTGCTAATAGTCGTTACTTTCGCTTTTCTTCGATTTACTCTCAATCCATATTCTGTACGCATTAGGCAGTTCATTCCGTTCAACAGATCCTGTAATTTGTCTTCACTTTCACTCAGGATAACAATGTCATCAACTAATCGTATCATTAATATTCTTTCACCTTAGTTCCACTCATGAACTGTTCTTTAGTTCCATCATTGCTTCTTCGTTGCACAGATCGAAAAGTAGGGGTGAAAGACTACAACCCAGTCATACACCCTTTTTAATCCAAGCACTTCGTTCTTCGTCGTCCACTCTTATTATTCCTTCTTGTCTCTAGTACATGTTGTATATTACCCGTCTCTCCATGTAACTTACCCCTATTTTTCTCAGTATTTTGAACATCGAGCACCATTTTAAGTTTTCGAAAGCTTTTTGTAGGTCGACAAATCCTTTGAAGGTGTCAAGATTTTTCTTTAGTCTTGCCTCTCTAGTGCCTCTAGCTTTCCCAAAGCCAAACTGATCCTCACCTAACACATTCTTCTGTATATTATTCTTGTCAGCAACTTGGATGAAAGAGCTGTTAAGCTGATTGTACGACAATTCTCGCACTTGTCAGCCCTTACAGTCTTCGGAAGAGTGTAGATGATACTTTTCCGAAAGTTAGATGGTATGTCGCCAGACTCATACATTCTAAAAACCAACGGGAATAGTTGTTTCGTGGCCTCTCCCACAATGATTTTAGAAATTCTCATAGAATATTATCTATCCCTTCTGCCTTACTCGATCTTAGGTCCTTTAAAGATTATTTAAATTCTGATTCTAGTACTGGATATCCTACCACTTCTAAATCGACTCCTGTTTCTTCTTCTTTCACGTGGGACAAATCTCCGACCTCATAGAGGACTTCAAAGTACCCTCTCCACCTATCTGCATTTAACAGTGACATTCCCGTTGTATTCTTAACGTTACCATCCCTGTTTTTAAGACCACCAAAGTTTGTTTTGACTTCCCTATATGCTGAGTCAATCCTTCCGACAATCATCTCTTTTACGATTTCTTCATATTTTTCATGTAGCCATTTCGTCTTCGTTTCCCTTCACTTGCTATTCATTTCATTTCTCTGCGATTTGTATTTCTGTAATACTGAATTTCTCTGAACATTTTTGTACTTCATTCTTTCATCGATGAACTGAATTATCTCTTCTGTTACCCACGGTTTCTTCGATTTTACCTTCTTGGTACGTATGTTTTTTTCTTTCCAACGTCTGTGACTGACCTCTATAGAGATGTCAGTTCTTCTTCAACTGTACTGCCTACTAAGCTATTGTTTATTGCTGTTTCTACAGGCTTGGAGAACTTCAAGAGTACTTCTTCATTCCTTAGTACTTCCGTATACCACTTTGTTGCAAATTTATTCTTCCTGTCTAATCTCTTAATCTTCAGCTTATTGTTCATCACTACTAGATTATTGTGTGAGTCTATATCTGCTCCTGGGTACGCCTTAGAATCCAATATCTGATTTCGAAATCTCCGCCCGACTGTGATGTAATCTACCTGAAATCTTACCATATCGCCCTACCTTTTCCAAGTATATCCCATCCTCTTGTGATTCTTGATCAGAGTATTCACTATTACTCACTGAAATTTATTACAGAACTCATTTAACCTTTCCTCTCTCTCTCATTCCTTGTCCCAAGCCCGCATTCTCTTATAACCTTTTCTTCTACTCCTCCCACTATGACTGCATTCCAGTCCCCCGTTACTGTTAGATTTTCATGTCCCTTATATACTCTATTACCCTTTCAGTATTCTCACATACTTTCTCCATCTCTTCAGCTCCAGCTTGCAACGTTGGCATGTATACCCGGGCAATTGTTGTCGGTGGTGGTTTGTTGTCGACTCTGATCAGAACAACCCTATAACTGAATTGTTCACAGTAACACACTCTCTGCCCTACCTTCCTATTCATAACGAATGCTACTCCCATTATACCATTTTCTGCAGCTGTTGCTATTACTCTATACTCATCTGACCAGATATCCTTGTCTTCGTTCTATTTCACTTCACTGACCCCCACAATATCTCGATTGAGCCTTTGCATTTTCCTTTTCAGATTTTCTAACTTCCTGTCATGTTGAAGCTTCTGACATTCCACGCACCAACTCGTAGAACGTTATCCTCTCGTTGCTTATGCAATCCTTTTCTCATGGGCATCTGCTCCTTGGCAGTCCGCTCTCAGAGTTCCGAATGGGGGACTGTTCCGAAATCTTTTGCCATTGGAGATATTATCACGACACTTTATCAATTACAGGCCACATGTCCTTTCGATACACTTTATGTGCCCATAATGCAGCGGTTTCTGCCGTTGATCACTACTGATTCTTCCGCCTTTGGGGGCAGTTCCCCACTCCAAGGGCAAGAGGCTACCCTAAACCTCTGTCCGCTCCTCCACCCTTTTTGACTAGACCGTTGGTAGAATAAGGGTGACTACTTGTGCCGGAAGTCTTACGCCGCCAATGCTGATTATTAATCAAAATTTAAGCAGTGACGAATTTGGAACGCTGGACTGAGGACGCTTTGATTCTTAATGACAGACGTTACCCTAGACCACGGGTGCGATGGTAAAAGAACCCTAAAAGACAGAAAAAAGTTCGCAGTCCCACTGGACTAACTAACAGGCCACAGGCGTATAACGAAAAAAAAAATTATCTTGAGTGGATATGGCAGGGCATATAAAGTTTGAAGGGAGTGATGTGGAGTGGTACGTTGGTAGACTTGAAGGTAAAAGCCGTATGAGGTTTCGTGTGCTGCAGTATTGCCTTACACTTATGGCGATAGGTACAGTGGGTTACGTTACTTGTCTACAGGCAGTGTCAGTGGGTTAAGAATGTTTCAAATGAAATAAAGCTACAGCAAGGAAAGGAGATATGGAAAGAGTTAGAGAAATTTTAGGAACGTAGTACACCAGTGATCATGCCATCTGTATGGGGTGTTCTTTTTCTCTTGTTTGTTAAGGGGTGTGCTGAGTCATTTACAGCGAGTTTTACCGTGCATCTTATCTGAGGCTGGGTGATCTGAACGAACAGGTCTCTTTGTCAGACCTCCACCAAGGACGATTTTCATTCAGATGAAATGTCAAAAGTCACGAAGTTTCAGCTGATCTCAGTAAGGTTGGTTGTGATCGTCTTGATACAACTATGATTGCTGTGAAAGATAATAATGTAGCTAAGCTTATGCGTATGATATTGCTGATGTTACGACAGCTGTATATGATACTGGTTATAGCAACAGAGCTGCAGTATGTTAGGTAGTATCGACGACTGTGGTGATTTTACGGAACATATAAGATTTGCCTTTGTGATGGGCTAGACGAGAAAGATGGAAATTAAAAGTGGGAATAATATATACATGGTCCAGAAGCGCATGTGGTTATGGGAATATGGATAGAGGGAAGAGATGAGATGAAATTATTTAGTGGGTATAACCTGGTGACAAGATGGTAGCAGGAAAATCCATGTCTCTCAAATGTATATAGAGCTAGAAGAAGAACTGACGAGCGGATGCATATTACTCTAACGATAATTAATGGATTGATAGCTACAGGAAAACCGTTGGTCTTTATGGTCACAAAGAGTAAATGGCTCTGAGCACTATGGGACTTAACATCTGTGGTCATCAGTCCCCTAGAACCTAGAACTACTTAAACCTAACTAACCTAAGGACATCACACACATCCATGACCGAGGCAGGATTCGAACTGCGACCGTAGCAGTCGCGCGGTTCCGGACTGAGCGCCTAGAACTGCATGGCCACCGCGGCCGGCACAAAGAGTAAAGGCGTTTACATAGACGCGGGCAGGAGGGATAAAGGGCGTTGCAGAGGAAGTGGTCCTTCGGAAGACAGGTGACGACGGCAGGTGGAGCGCAACGGATGTGTTGCAATGAAAGCGTTTGTGGCACCACAGTAAACAGGCGATGACCATGGCAGTGGTATAATAGAAGACAAGTGAAGACGGTGACAGTGGTCTCAGAGAAAACAGGCAATGACAGTGATCGTGTCACCCGAAAGCCAAAGTTGGCGGTCGAATTGGCAGCTGTGCCACCCTCACGGATGGCAAGCAATGATGACGTTGGTGCTGCGCAAAAGATAACAGGTAATAACTCCAATGGTGAAGCCCACCACAGACATTTTGCGGAGACAACAGGTGCTGAGGTAGAGAGGCTACAGGCGTTAAGGTTAGCTGCCTGTGGCACAGGTGACATGACCCTGACAGCGACATCACAGACGCCCTGCCGCCAAGCGATAACCGTGGCACTGCCATCAAAGGCCAAATGCGCTGACAGAGGCGGTAGCATCAGAAGCGACAGCCAATGCCGTCGTTGACGACAATAAGAGGTAATAAGTGACGACTACAGCGGTGGAGGGAGAGACAGCATCTGAAGGCATTGGCCCCTGAGAGAGGTTGGCAGACATTTGTGTTATGGGTAATGATGGTGGCCGTGGAATATCAGGTCCTCGCGTTACCTCCGAATGTACTCCCCTTTCTATGCCAGGAATAGTAACAGTATTTAGCTGATTTAAGTTAGAAAATGAGTTTAAAAGTTTCCAACAAATTAATTTACTCAAGTGTATTTCATTTTAAGAAATAACTTTCATTCTAAGCCTTAATGGTTCATAGGGAACAGATGACCTGAGACTTGCCAGGGATGCACAACAGGCAACCATCAAATGCTCCTTAGACTGAAGTAAAGCCTTTTACACTGTCGACTATAACAGTTTACTTGCCAAACTTACCAACCTAAGTTTCTCACCAAGTGCAGTGCAATAGTTTCCCTCATACCTCCAGCAGTGCGTCATGTCCGCCACTATAAAGTCACATTGTAGGCAGGTAACATCAGGCGTCCCCCCATCCCGTCCAACCCCCCCCCCCCCCCCCATTTGCTCACATTTCACCATCATATGCACAGATATGCAGGCTGTGTGCACACAAGTGCAGAGAGTCGCATAACCATCTTCTCTACTGTGTTACCAGTTAACAATGTTTCTCGTATCTGTCATCGACCTTAACGTCCGTGTCTGAACAACAAGGCAGAAACAACAGTTCTCATCTGGAAAAAAATTGTTCTGTCCCACCCCATCGTTCAGCCACTTGCTCGATGTCCTCCTCAGTAGCAGGAACCCGAATCTGGAAGACCCTCCTGCATTTGTATTAGAGAAGTGAATAACCTCTCCAGCTTCAGAAGACAGTTAATGACGTATGTACTAAATCAACAATAAGGATTACCATTGTTCTTGTACGCAGTCGTTACCCTTTTACATCCAACTTTTCAGCCTAATCTTCCTCATTTCTCCGTATCTTTAGCCAACTTTATCTCCTTAAGTTTCCTTTCCCGTGAACTCAATATATCAGAAAACATCTCTTTTGTACACTTATAAATTCTTCTTTTATCTTCCACTATCATTAGTTTTATTATTTTCATTATTTCTGTCATTACTGTTGTCACTATTAGTGACAGAAGTTACAGTAGTACAACTACTCCCAGTATTATCTATATTATTTCATGTTCACTATAATTTACTCACACTGCCACTTCAGACACTCGGAATATTTTGGCAGTAATTGTCTTACTAAAATTGTTATTTCCTTGGTAACTATGACGTAAAAAAGGCACTGTATGCGTGAAACGCTGGTCTGATGTGAGAGAATGCCTGATGGCCCTTATCAGATCAGGTTAAATCAGTAAATAAAAGAAAAACAAAAGCAGCTTTACTGTAAATGAGGACATTCGGTATACACTTCCACCAGCTTCCTAAACTCTCCCACCAGACTAGAATCAAAATTAATTTAGAACTGCTAAAGAACCAATCTATTTTAACTCAATAGATCAACTACTTCACCGAGCGAACTTCCTCAAATAATTAAAAGTCATTTTCTAGACATAATGTGGAATTTGCTCTCAAATACAAGACATGAGCACGTGAACATTTCTACGTATTGAACAATGAACACAACTGATAAAGTTTCTAAGAGGAAAGAATAAGGAATGGCGATCAAGAACGAAAACTTCAGATTAAAGAGGATGTAAGACAGGGATGCAGTCATCCGTCCCCGCTTTTCAGTCTATACATCGAAGATGCAATAAAGGATATTAAAGAAATATTCAGGAATGGGGTTGAAATTCAGGAAGAAAGATATCAGTGGTAAGGCTCAGTGATGACGTTGCTATCTACGCCAAAAGTAGGCAAGAATTAAAGAACTCGTTAGAATGAAAGCAACAATCTAATGAACAAGCACCTTGTGTTGAGAGTAAACAAAAAAAATATGAACGTAATACGGGAATGGATGATGTAAGCTATTGACGATTTTAACACAAAAATGCCGGTTCACGTGGCAGATGAAATGACGGAATTGTGCAACCTTAAAAGCAAAGTAACACATTTCAGACGAAATAAGGAGGAAATTAAAAACAGGCATTAGTTTCCAAATGAAATCCACTAGTTTTAGGAATAGGACTGAGTTTCAGAAAGATATTTTCAGGAATGAGAACGGAAGGGGTTGAGCGCAGAATCGAAGGGAGGAGAATATGTTGAAAACATTCTCAAGAAGAAACAGAAATGTAGACCAAGCACTACGCCATCAGGATAGAATTTCCTTGGTATCTGAGGGAGCAGTAGATGGTAAAAACTGCAGGGGAAGACAAGTATTGGAGTGCATCCAACAAATAATTACTGACACTTGATGCAAGGGCAACTCTGAGATGAAGATGAGAGCACGCGACAGGAACTGCTGGTGTGCCGTAGCAAACCAGTCGGATGACTGGTGGAAAAAATATCATGCCGTCTAAATTCGTGCCTGTGCTTAGCTACCTTGACGCCGTTCCCACCAGTTTCAACAGTTTATTACCAACAGCATGGAGAGAAAAGTTTGTCCACTTTGAGCCCACGATAGTCCACGGCATCCGGAAGTAGAGTTGCAGGCAGAACTACAATGTTACCAGTCTGTTACTACAGCGCCCATGAAAACCATTGTCACATTGCATTCTTCATTGAAAATGGTGGAAAACTGAATAAAATGTCATTTTGAAAAACAGTGCTTTCGCTTTGAAATCAGAATGACCCTATGACTAAACAATACCGAGAAACTGCGATGGGCTGCAGAGGAGATTTGAGATTGGTACCCGTAGCCACAAATGGCTCTGGAGGCAACCCCTTCCATAGTTAACACGAGCTCGTTGACTGCTGAGCCTCACGCCGAAGTTCTTCCGACATACCCGACAGTATATGGAATGTTAGATGGCGTCGAAAGCACTCTCAGTGTCACAACACAAAGCACAGCGTCGTAACACGCGTATAGCCTAGATGCAGTCACTGTTACCTACACCTTCGAGGTACCGTCATACCGTTGCATGCAGCTGCCGACATGTTTTCCTATCCTAAATTTGTTTTCCAAACACGTTCTACAACCCTTCGAAGCCACTTTGTGTGATCCCGGGTTCGATTCCCGGCGGGGTCAGGGATTTTCTCTGCCTCGTGATGACTGGGTGTTTTGTGATGTCCTTAGGTTAGTTAGGTTTAAATAGTTCTAACTTCTAGGGGGCTGATGACCATAGATGTTAAGCCCCATAGTGCTCAGACACATATGAACCACTTTGTGTGAAGTACACTCCTGGAAATTGAAATAAGAACACCGTGAATTCATTGTCCCAGGAAGGGGAAACTTTATTGACACATTCCTGGGGTCAGATACATCACATGATCACACTGACAGAACCACAGGCACATAGACACAGGCAACAGAGCATGCACAATGTCGGCACTAGTACAGTGTATATCCACCTTTCGCAGCAATGCAGGCTGCTATTCTCCCATGGAGACGATCGTAGAGATGCTGGATGTAGTCCTGTGGAACGGCTCGCCATGCCATTTCCACCTGGCGCCTCAGTTGGACCAGCGTTCGTGCTGGACGTGCAGACCGCGTGAGACGACGCTTCATCCAGTCCCAAACATGCTCAATGGGGCACAGATCTGGAGATCTTGCTGGCCAGGGTAGTTGACTTACACCTTCTAGAGCACGTTGGGTGATACGGGATACATGCGGACGTGCATTGTCCTGTTGGAACAGCAAGTTCCCTTGCCGGTCTAGGAATGGTAGAACGATGGGTTCGATGACGGTTTGGATGTACCGTGCACTATTCAGTGTCCCCTCGACGATCACCAGTGGTGTACGGCCAGTGTAGGTGATCGCTCCCCACACCATGATGCCGGGTGTTGGCCCTGTGTGCCTCGGTCGTATGCAGTCCTGATTGTGGCGCTCACCTGCACGGCGCCAAACACGCATACGACCATCATTGGCACCAAGGCAGAAGCGACTCTCATCGCTGAAGATGACACGTCTCCATTCGTCCCTCCATTCACGCCTGTCGCGACACCACTGGAGGCGGGCTGCACGATGTTGGGGCGTGAGCGGAAGACGGCCTAACGGTGTGCGGGACCGTAGCCCAGCTTCATGGAGACGGTTGCGAATGGTCCTCGCCGATACCCCAGGAGCAACAGTGTCCCTAATTTGCTGGGAAGTGGCGGTGCGGTCCCCTACGGCACTGCGTAGGATCCTACGGTCCTGGCGTGCATCCGTGCGTCGCTGCGGTCCGGTCCCAGGTCGACGGGCACGTGCACCTTCCGCCGACCACTGGCGACAACATCGATGTACTGTGGAGACCTCACGCCCCACGTGTTGAGCAATTCGGCGGTACGTCCACCCGGCATCCCGCATGCCCACTATACGCCCTCGCTCAAAGTCCGTCAACTGCACATACGGTTCACGTCCACGCTGCCGCGGCATGCTACCAGTGTTAAAGACTGCGATGGAGCTCCGTATGCCACGGCAAACTGGCTGACACTGACGGCGGCGGTGCACAAATGCTGCGCAGCTAGCGCCATTCGACGGCCAACACCGCGGTTCCTGGTGTGTCCGCTGTGCCGTGCGTGTGATCATTGCTTGTACAGCCCTCTCGCAGTGTCCGGAGCAAGTATGGTGGGTCTGACACCCCGGTGTCAATGTGTTCTTTTTTCCATTTCCAGTAGTGTATTACCAATGTTTAAATTTTATCAGGAATTCGTTCACTTTCAGAAAACTGTTGACTCTGTTTCAAGGAATTCTGTATCATCGGTCTTTAAGGAACGCTGCGTTAATTCAATCTATCCAAATATTCTGAAGAATGTATACGCCACTATTGCAGCGGCCGCTTCATTTCGCCAGGGCAGTGAGAAATTTAGAATTGAAACAGCAGTCAGACAACGATATATTGTATCACAAAACCTATTTATAGTAGACTTAGAGGAAGTTTTCAGAATGTTTAATTGAGTAACGAAGACTTTAAGAGTGTTGATGTGTCGCATCTGAACCACTCTCGTTTTTTACGATGGCGCTCTACGGCCTCTAGTGCACTCAGACATGTTAAACGTAAAAAAAGAAGTTTTATAGAACCCTGAAAATCGAAAATATGACTAAATCCATGTACAATCAATATATCGGAGAGAAATTAACAATCAAGTCTTAGTACCTGTTGATGTGCATATTATATTTCTGGAATTTCAAAAAATCATTTTTATCATCCTTATGTACTGATGATTGTACGATGCACATTTAAATGATTGTAGTTTCTTTTATAATCATTATTACTATTATCACTGTGTACTGTTGACGTACTATATTTATGATGATGCTAACTTCATATGGGTTTATGGTTACATGTAGGATATGGACTGTAGGTCATAATCTTGCCAAGTGAAATAGACGCACAAAAAAGTAAACTGAAGAATAAAAATTGTGTGGCGCTCTCTTGGTAATTTTCAAAGCCAATTTTCTATTTTTCTGGAAAAATTGTCTATCCACATGCATTTAAAGCAGTGACTGACTGCATTTCGAAATGGACTTTAAATGTCAATGTTATTATAAAAATGAAGAAGGATGCATCTTTGGAACTTCTGACAGTAGCAGGAAGCTAATGAAATATGGGGGACAATTAGAATGGGAGGTTGTCATTATATTATTAACGAAAATGTAATGTAGTTGGTCAGACATACAACCAATAAAATGCCTAATAGATGAAAGTAGATGGTTTTATGGATTCCGTGGGAGGTGGTGGGCGACATAATGGCATGTGGATAGATGATATTAAAAAATATGAAGACCATGGCTGCGTTTTGTTGAAGAACGAATGCATGGAAAAATCTAGAAGAGGCCTTTAGCCACCATTGGATTGAGTCAGGCACCAGCAGCCCGCAGGTAAGCAGCGACGACAGGGAAATAACCGATTTTGTGTCATTTTAGGAGTTCCTCACCAGGAGAGAATTATTTAGTTTCATTTATGTGATTCGGTAGTTTATTTTTTCAGTTTCTTCGCGTTTATTTAATATTTAATAGACGTAGTTGTACCTTCTATGTTTGTGTTGGAAACTAAACTGCTTTTGTGACATTTTACAAGTTCCTAAACAGGAGCGAATTGTATTGTTTCATTTGTGAGCTTTGGTAGTTCAGTTTTTGAATCTGTGCGTGTAAATATACACCACTGGCCATTAAAATTGCTGCACTACGAAGATGACGTGCTACAGATGCGAAATTCTACCAACAGGAAGAAGATGCTCTGATCCAATGACTGTTAGCGGAATATGGAATAGGTGAGTTCAGGAGGGTAATACGCAACGCCGTGCTGGATCCCAACGGCCTCGTATCACTAGCAGTCGAGATGATAGGCATCGTATCCCCATGGCTGTAACGGATCGTGGAGCCACGTCTCGATCCCTGAGTCAACAGATGGGGATGTTTGCAAGACAACAACGATCTGCACGAACAGTTCAACGACGTTTGCAGCAGCATGGACTATCAGCTCGGAAACCAAGGCTGCGGTTACCCTTGACCCTGCATCACAGACAGGAGCGCCGGCGATGGTGCACTCAACGAAAAATCTGGGTGCAAAACGTCATTTTTTTCAGATGAATCCAGGTTATGTTTACAGCATCATGATGGTCGCATCCGTGTTTGGCGACATCGCGGTGAAAGCACATTGGACGCGTGTATTCGTCATCGCCATTCTGGCGTATCACCCGGCGTGATGGTATGGGGTGCCATTGGTTACACGTCTCAGTCTCCTCTTGTTCGCATTAACGGCACTTTGAAGAGTGGACGTTACATTTCAGATGTGTTACGACCCGTGGCTCTACACTTCATTCGATCCCTGCGAAACCCTATGTATCAGCAGGGTAATGCAGGACCGCATGTTGCAGGTTCTGTACGGGCCTTTCTGGATACAGAAAATGTTCGACTGCTGCCCTGGCCAGCACATTCTCCAGAACTCTCACCAATTGAAAACGTGTGGTCAATGGTGGCCGAGCAACTGGCTCGTCACAATACGCCAGTCACTACTCTTGACGACCTGTGTTATCGTGTTGAAGCTGCATGGACAGCTGTACCTGTACAGGCCATCAAAGCTCTGTTTGACTCAATGCCCAGGCGTATCAAGGCCGTTATTACGGCCAGAGGTGGTTGTTCTAGGTACTGATTTCTCAGGATCTATGCACCCAAATTTCGTGAAAATGCAATCACATGTCAGTTCTAGTATAATGTATTTGTCCAATGAATACCCGTTTATCGCCTGCATTTACTCTTGGTGTATCAATTTTAATAGCCAGTAGTGTAATTTATTAGACATAGTTTTTGCCCTTTCGTCAGTGTATACAGTACAGTTTCATTGCACAAATCGATAGTCGTTTGTTTGTGCAGTGTTGTTTTCGACGGTCTTTAGTATGGCTAGGGACTGCGATTGCTGTGTAAGGATGCGAGCCGAATTGGTGACACATAGCTCTAAGCTCCAGGCTTTCTTGGCTTCGATTACACAGCCTTAGACTGCAGAGGATGGCCATCACTGTTGTGGACCGGCTCTAGGGACCCAACGGACGTCCAGCAGGACCCACGAGTCCTCCGGTCGGTCCGTAACAGTGGCCAGCCCAGATACTGCTCGGAGTGAGGTTGACCCCCACCCGTGGTCGTGTGAGAGGGTGAGTGGGACTGTGTCGGTTTGAACCGGAAGAGATTTTTTCCGATTTCGAACAGCTGTCAGAAAAGGCAAGGACTGCGAGTCTTCGAGGTGAAAGTAGAGCTCAACATATGCAGCACTGACGACGAGACCGACTGCAAACCTCTGGTACAGATCCGAGTGGAGGGTCTGAATCAGTGGCTCAGACGGTTCGGCGGCCTTTACTTGCGACATGGGGTGGGGGTGTTTCGGTTACTGTTAAATACGTCAGGAGTCCATTACACGCAGGAGGCGGGTATACAGGTAGCAGGGGCTCTGTAGCGTGGTCTGGGCGATTCCTTAGGTTAGAAAGCCTCGGAGAAATACGGAAAGGGCTGCAGTATCAAAGGGTACAGATCTAACACAGAAAGAGCGTAGATTCAGGAACCATCGGTATAACGGTTTAAACTGTCGTCGCTTTGTTTGAAAAGTACCAGAACTCCAAGTGATAATAGAAAGCACTGATGCTCAAGTCTATGTAAGCACTTTAAGGTGGCTACAACCGGAGACAAATTCAACAGAAATTTTTGCGAAATGCGTAATGGTGTTCAGAAAGGATAGGCTAAATACAATAAGCGGTGGCGTGTTTGTTGCTGTTGGAAGTTCAAAAATGTTTCAAATGGCTCTGAGCACTATGGGACTTAACATATGAGGCCATCAGTCCACTAGAACGTAGTACTACTTAAGCCTACCTAACCTAAGGACATCACACACATCCACGCCCGAGGCAGGATTCGCCTAGAACCGCTCGGCCACAAGGGCCGGCGATGTCAGAAGTGGTCCATCTTGTAGCGAAATTGAAGCAGATTGTTCCTGTGAGTTAGTATGGGCTTAAGTCATTTTTGGCAACTGGAGTAAAATATTACTGGATCCTTTTATCGACCTCGTAACTCCGACGATACAATTTCTAAAGGGTTCAAAGAAAACTCGAGTCTAATATCGAACACGCATCCAACTCATACAATCATAGTTGGTGGTGATTTTAATTTACCCTCGATATATTGGCGAAAATACAGCTTTAAATCCTGAGGTACACATGAAACATCATCCGATATTGTGATAACTGCGTTCTCTGAAAATTATTTCGAGCAATTAGTTTATGAACTCACTCGAATAGTAAAAAGTTATGAAAACACGCTTGACCTATTAGCAAAAAATCATTCTAAGCAAATAACGAGATACAGTGATTACTGAACACAGGGTTATCGTAAAGAGATTGAATATCGTAACTCTCAAATCCCCCAAAAAGAAAGAAAACACGTATCTATTCAAAAATCGGGTAAAAATTTTTCTAATGCCTTCCTGAGAGACAACCTCCACTCGTTTCAAATTAACAGTGTCAGTGTAGATCAGATGTGGCTTGAATTAAAACAAAGAGTTTCAACAGTAATTGAGAAATTTATACCAAATATATTAACAAACGATGGAGCTGATATCTCAAGTACACAGAACAGTCAGGACACTGTTGCAGAAATAACAAAAAAAGTACGCCAGATGTAAACGCAAAATCCCCAAGATTGACCTCTTTTGCGGAAGCTCGAAATTTGGCCACGACTTCAATGTGAAATGCTTTGAATAATTTCACAACGAAACTTTGCACAAACTCCAAAGGAATTTTAGTTGTATGTAAAGTATACTAGCGCCAAGATACAGTCAATGCCTTCTCTGCGCATTAGCCATGGGAATATTACCTATGGAGTGCAACCAAACACAGCCTTCCGAAATTAATTCAACAAAGAAGACGAAGTAAGTATTCCACAATGCGAATCAAGAATTCCTGGCAACATGAATAACTTAGAAGTACGTATGCAGGAGTAGTGAAGTAACTTAAATCACTTAATAAAAGCAACACTTCCGGTCCAGACTCTCTATTAATTAGGTTAGTTTCAGAGTATGCTGATGCAGTAGCTCCATACTGAAAAACCATATTAAATGGGATTGGCTCGATGAATGATCTGTACCCAAAACTGGAAAAATGCGCAGGTCACATCAGTATTCAAGAAAGGCAATACGAGTAATCCACTACATTACAAGCTCATATCACGATTTGCAGCAGGATTTTGGAACGTATATTGTGTTCTAACATTATATACCTATAAGAAAATGGTCTATTGACACTCAGTCAAGACGGATTTAGAAAACATCGTTCTTGTGAAACAAAAAAGCTCCTTACTCACATGAAGTGCTGGCTGCTACCGGCAAGGGACTTCATATTGACTCCGTATTTCTAGCTCTCCAGAAGGCTTTTGACACCGTACCTCACAAGCGACATGTAATCAAATTTCGTGGTTATGGAACATCGTCTCAGTAATGTGACTGGATCTGCAATTGCCTGTCAGAGAGGTCACAGTTCGTAGTATCTGACGGAAAGTCGTCGAGTACAACAGGAATGATTTCTGCCATTCCCCAAGGTTGTGTTATAGGCTACTGCTTTCCTTATCTACATAAGCGGTTTATGAGACAATCTGAGCAGCTGTCCTTGATTGTTTGTGGATTACGCTCTCTTTTGTCATCTATTAAAGTCATCGGAAGGTCAAAACAGAATGAAAAATGCTTAAGATAACTGTATCGTGCCTAAATTGGTAATGGAACCTACATAACGAAAAGTGTGCTAAAAGGAATGCGTTAAACTTCGGTTACACGACAAATCTATGAAAGGTCGTAAATTCAGATAAATACCTAGGAACTACAATTACGAACAACTGAAATTGGAAAGAACACAGAGAAAATTTTGGGTGGAAGGCGTAACAAAGACTACGTTTTGTTGGGAGAACACTTAGAACATGCAACAGATCTACTAAAGACACTGCCAACACTACGTTTGTCCGTTCTCTTCACTGCTCCGCAGTGTGGGATCCTTACCAGATAGGGTTAACAGAATGTATCGCGAGAGCTCAAAGCACGGCATTATGTTTCGTATTATCGATAAATAGGGGAGAGATAGTCATGGACATGATACGTAATTTGGGGTGGACGTCATTAATACAAATGCTTATCTCGTTGCAACGGGATCTTCATACTAAAATTCAGTCACCAACTTTCTCGTCTGAATGCAAAAAATTTCGTTGACACCGATCTTCATAGGGAGAAACGATCTTTGTAACAAAAAGAGGGAAACAGAGCTCTCACGGAAACGTACAGGTGATCGTTTTTACCGCGCGCTGTTCAAGAGTGGAATAATACAGAATTACTGTGAAGGTGGTTGATGAGCCCTCTGCCAGGCACTTAAGTGTGATTTGTAGAGTGTCCATGTAGACGTAGATGTAGAGTATCGTGTCGGGCCTCCTGTTGCCGGCGGTAGTGCAGTAACTGGATGTGGCATTGACTCAACAACTCGGTGGAAGTCCCCTGCAGACATTCTGAGCCAAGCTGCCCCTCTCTCTCGTTTACGTCTACATCTACATCTACATCCATTCTCCGCAAGCCACCTGACGGTGTATGGCGGAGGGTACCTTGAGTACCTCTATCGGTTCTCCCTTCTACTCCAGTCTGGTATTGTTCGTGGAAAGAAAGATTGTCGGTATGCCTCTGTGTGGGCTCAAATCTCTCTGATTTCATGCTCATGGTCTCTTCATCAGATATACGTAGGGGGGAGCAATATACTGCTTGACTCCTCGGTGAAGGTATGTTCTCGAAACTTCAACAACAGCCCGTACCGAGCTACTGAGCGTCTCTCTTGCAGAGTCTTCCAATGGAGTTTATCTATCACCTCCGTAACGCTTTCGCGATTACTAAATGATCCTGTAACGAAGCGCGCTGCTCTCCGTTGGATCCTCTCTATCTCCTCTATCAATCCCATCTGGTACGGATCCCACACCAGTGAGCAGTATTCAAGCAGTGGGCGAACACGTGTACTGTAACCAACTTCCTTTTTTTTCGGACTGCATTTCCTTAGGATTCTTCCAATGAATCTCAATGTGGCATCTGCTTTACCGACGATTAATTTTATATGGTCATTCCATTTAAAATCGCTCCTAATACCTACTCCCAGATAATTTATGTAATTAACCTCCTCGAGTTGCTGACCTGTTGTATTGTAGCTAAATGGTAAAGGAGCTTTCTTTCTGTGTATTCGCAGCACGCAGCACTTGACTACATTGAGATTCAATCGCCATTCGTTGCACGATGCGTCAATTCGTTGCAGATCCTCTTGCATTTCAGTACAATTTTCCATTCGTACACACTCTCGATATAGTACAGCATCATCCGCAAAAACGCCTCGGTGAACTTCCGATGTTATCCACACGGTCATTTACATATATATTGTGAATAGCAACGGTCCTACGATACTCCCCTGCGGCATACCTGAAATCATTCTTACTTCGGAAGACTTCTCTCCATTGAGAATGACATGTTATCTAGGAACTCTTCAGTCCAATCACACAATTGGTCTGATAGGCCACATGCTCTCACTTTGTTCATTAAACGACTGTGGGGAAGTATATCAAACGACCTGCGGAAGTCAAGAAACACGGCATCTACCAGGAAACCCGTGTCTATGGCCATCTGAGTCTCGTGGACGAATAGCGCGAGCTGGGTTTCACACGATTGTCCTTTTCGTAACCCATGCTCATTCCTACAGAGTAGATTTCTAGTCTCCAGAAAAGCAATCATTCTCGAACATAATAAGTGTTCCAAAATTTATGTGCCATAAATGTTCGGTGGAATTCATGTCGGCCAATATCGGTGGCCAAATCATTCGTTCGAATTGTCCAGAATGTTCCTCTAACCGATCGCGATCAAATGTGGGCCGACGACATGGTGCATTGTCAACTATAAATATTCCATCTTTGTTTGCGAACATGAATGACTGCAAATGGTGTTTAAGTACCCGAATGTAACTCTTTCCAGTCAGTGATCGGTTCAGTTGGACAAGAAGAAGCAGTCGATTCCATGTAAACTCAGTCCATAATACTCTCGAGCCACCTCCAGCTTGTACTGCGCCCTGTTGACAACTTGGATCCATGGCTTCGTGGGATCTGAGTCACACTCGATCCTTACCGTCAGCTGACATAGGTACTCATCTGACCAGGTCACGGTTTTCCAGTTGTCTAGAGACAAACGATATGCTCAGGGGCGCAGGAGAGGTGCTGCAGGCGATAACGCGCTGTCAGCAAGGTCACTCTCGTTTGTTGTCTGTTGCTATATTCCATTAACGCCAAATTTCGCCTCACTGTCCAAACGGAACCGTTCACCGTACCTCCCTCACTGATTTCTGAGGTTATTTCAAGCAGTGTTGCTTGTCTGTTAGCACTGACAAGTGTACGCAAACACCGCCCCTCTCGGTCTTTAAGTGAAGGCCGTCGGCCACTGCGTTGTCCGCGGTGACAGGTAATGCCTGAAGTCAGGTGTTCCCGGGACACTCTTGACAATGTGTATCTCTGAATACTGAATTCCGTAACGATTTCCGAAACGGAATGTACCATGCGTCTAGCTCCAACAACAGGTCCGCATTCGAAGTCTGTTAATTTTCGTTGTGCGGCCATAATCACATACGAGACCTTTTACGTGAATCTCCTGAGTACAAATGACAGCTCCTCTAATGTATTGCCCTTTTATAACTCGTGTACGCGATACTACTGCCACCTGTATATACGAGGCTAACTCAATTACTATCCGCAAAGTAGTTATAAAATTTTATTCTTATCAAATAGGAAACTTACAAGAACATCGTTTTTCGACATAGTCTCCTTGCGTTTCAACGCACATGGTCCATCATCGTACAGTCTTCCAGGTGCCCTCATAAAAGAAGGTTCTCGGTCGAGCTGCGAGCCAGGAATGCACCGCTTCTTTCACGGCCCCTTAATGCCTGTTTGAGTGGACCAAACAAGTGATAGTCAGAAGAGGCAAGATCGGGACTATATGGAGAATGATTCAGTATTTCAAATTTTAGTTATGGAGTGTTTCAGCAGTGTGGGCAGCAGTAGGAGTGTGGACGGGCATTGTCGTGCAACAACACAACACCTTTTGGCAGCAATCCTCGGCGTTTGCTTAGAATTGCAGGCTTTAGCCTGGCAGTAGACATCTCACTGTAACGTACACTATTTATTGTTGTGCCCCTTTCCCCATAATGTTGCAGTACTGGACCTTGTGCGTCCCAAAAGACTTTAAGCATCAGTTTTCCTGCGCATGGTTGCGTCTTGAACTTTTTCTTGCATAGCGAATTTGGATGTTTCCATTCAATACTCTCTTGTTTACTCTCCGGCTCGTAATGACGGATCCATGTTGCGTCACCAGTAATGATCTTGCCTAAGAAGTTGTCCCCTTCGTTACCATAGTGATCCAAATGTTTTTTGCAGATGTCCGAGCGCCTTTGTTTATGCACCTGTATGAGTTGTTGTGGGACTCATCTTGCACAAACTTTATGAAACCCAAGTCTGTTGTGGTTGGTTTCGTAGGCAGAACCGCGACTAATTTGCAGATGATGTGCCACTTCGTCAATAGTTAATCGTCTGTCTAAGAGAATCATTTCATATGAACGCTAAGTTGTTTCTTTATTTGTGGCGGTAAACAGTCGTCCGGCTCCTTCATCGTGCGTAAGACTTGTGCGGCCATTTCTGAATTTTTCAGTCCATTCTAACACACTCCGTAGTGGCAAAACACTGTTCGCAAACTGTACCGAAAGTCTTCGATGAATTTCGGCCCTTGATACGCCTTCCGACCACAAAAAACGGATCACTGAACGTAGCTCTTCTTTGGTACAAATAGACAGCGGAGCACCCATGATTAACAGCACGGCAGCGATAACGAAACTAACCTAGCAGCTTTAAAATAGCAAAGATATAACAAAAAATAAACAAAGCATGCCTCATCAACGTAAAACGACAGTACTAACAAAATAAACAAAAATATAAATTGTGGATAATAATTGGCTTACCCTCGTATGCATATCGTTCTATCATGACTTTTGCCACTTCATTGCATAACAACCCAACACCCTAAACGGCACTGCTATTACGACTTCTAGTGAGTAATGGTCTCACTCAAAAATTTAATATCAACGCACACAATATTTCCTCCGTCCTATTCATCAAAAAAATGGCTCTGAGCACCATGGGACTCAACTTCTGAGGTCATGAGTCCTGTAGAACTTAGAATTAGTTAAACCTAACTAACCTAAGGACAACACACACATCCATGCCCGAGGCAGGATTCGAACCTGCGACCGTAGCGGTCTCGCGGTTCCAGACTGCAACACCTAGAACCGCACGGCCACTTCGGCCGGCCCTATTCATCAGTGGTTACTTTCTTGAGAGGAGACTACTTCACACAGGGACTGTAGTTGTCTGTGTGTGTGTGTGTGTGATCCCTGTTATGATGATATAGTCCGAAGAGCATTCCTCTACTTTTCAGTAAATTTCGGATGAGGATTTTTGACTAGACGTGTCAGTTAACAATAAACACGTTGGTGAGAACTTGTTGCACTGAACGTTTCTCTATATTAATGATACGCTCTATCACGGTGACATGGGTAACCTTCATTACCCGAAACAATTCTTGATGACAAGCATCACGATTTTGCAGTTCTTGTAGTCTATAGCCCTTATATTATTTTCTGCAACAACAAAGATTAAATTCATCCCTTTAAATTTCGCTTGCTGGATAATATTCTGACAAGCACACTTCCCACGAAATCTTTTCCATTCCGATTAATCACTGCTAAACACATGTTACGACTGACCTCAAGTTACACTGGAGTCGGGTTTGCTGTTTCTTTGTACCTTATGGCACGGAAGAATGTGAGTGTCGTTAGTGCCTGGAGCACATACTGAATCACCGCAAACGTCTTCATTGATGACACCGACGGGAGGCTAGTGGACATCAGAAGGAATGCTTCGATTATCGTCGCTAGAAAAATGAAACTTTACGCCGAAATACGTCTGCTTAGTGCTGCGGTCGTTCTTTCCCATTAATGAAACGCAATAACCAGAAATGGTGTCTGCTGTAAATTAAAATTGCTGGAAATGTTGGGCTAATTTATTAAAATGATTACATCTCTTTTATTGACATTTTACGACACTTTACAAAGCAAGTTATTACCACGGACTCTTAAGGAAACCACTGAGAACTACTTATCCTTCACAGCATATTTACTTTTGTAGCAGCTGTATTTTCCTGTGTTTACCAGGCGATGTCCATCGGTTTGTCATATCAGACTTGACAATCAGAAGGTCAGCCGCAATCAATAGCTGGAAATATCGATCAATAGACGTCCGAAGAACAGCTGCGATGCGAACGTATACGAGATATGACATTCTTCATCTCTTATTTGACATACCATTCTCATATTTTATTCAATCTGTTTCTTCATTTTTTTTTTTTGGAAAAATGCAATGTAATTTGTTCTGTCAGACTAAGGTCTGATACCAATGTTGCTTAACTACTCTTTAACCCTCGCTGAATTAATAAAGGAAGTTTAGGGCTTAATTTCCCGCAGAAGAAGACGATAGCACAGAAGTAAAAGCTCCGAGTTGATAATTACAATGAATAAAATTGTAAGTGACTTATTCAAAAGAAGGATCGAGTGCATATATTTCCCACACACGTTTCCGATATCGGTGACTTACAGTCTCAAAGACAGTAGAGATCTCTCCAAGCAACGTCATGTAAATGCAGGAACACCTCCGGCATTGATATTGATCTCAGTTCGGTGAGGAGGAGTTTCTAGAAACTTCAAAAGGTCTGTTCGTAATCACCACAGTAGACATTCTTTATCTGCCTGGGAGGCATTCGCATTGTACTTGCAGTGTCCCGGCAACCACAGCACAAAAACACCACCTTCACTTTTGAAACTGTTCTCTGCCGTTACGTGCTTCTTAATGATTCCTCTTGATTATGTCACTATTATATAGGGAAAACACAAAACTCTGAAGATTTGCGCTAGGTAAAATCATGGAAACAAAGATTATTTCTGGAACACGCGGGACTCTGTAAAATATAGGTAAGGCTGTTCACATCGGAAGGGTGCAAATCGAAGGTATTTAGAGTAAATAATCTCGAAAGTATACCGCTAAAATGAGACGTGTGAGTCGCGACGAGACAATTTGACGACACAGATGTTTGAGAAAAAAGCCGGGAAAACTAATATGAATTACACATATCTGAATGAACTTATTTCCATTTCCTGCCTCGGCCCTTAGTTGATGTGAATAAAATTTAAAGATATGAACCTGGGGTTTTGCCGGTGACTGAACTCTGGTGCTCTAGGCACTGCGTCTGGAATCGTAATCACTATTTTGCCTCGTTCGGTTCTCCTTTTGACATTTAAATCTTTTTTTTTCCGGGTAATTTCTGAATTATACAGATGGCAGAACACATGTTTTAGGATATGAAGGACACAAAAAGTACAACAAACTATCAGTTTGTGTTTTGTTTCTTGGTTGAGATGATTAATTGTGTCTCTGTTGCAAAATAATAAATATATTCCCTTATAAAGTGAGCAGAAAGTCATCTGATAATTAGATAATACCATAGAAGAGCACATCGAATAGATTAAAATTTTTCTGGCAGCAATAGGTCAGAAATTTATCTTTCTAGTTGGTGCTACGACCAAAAAGCAGTAGCTAACCAACAAAGTGCAACACAGTTCAACAGTCGCAAGTGAAAATCATTTACATTAGTGTTTGAAATTTTATTCAGTCGGCTGCTTACGTAGAATCACGGGACATTTTTTTAGAAACATTTTTGGTTTTTATTCTTTCAATATTCGTAGTGCTGTTAGGTCACCACGACAGGTCTGCTGCTCCTTTGTTTCTGATGCGATTGTATTTGCGGGTACTGTTGGTGAACCTCTAACGCCATCACTCTGTGGATGATCATACATATTCTACGTGTTCTGCTAAGTTTTATTTATAATCTGTCCTGGTACTGTTGGTGAACCTCTAACGCCATCACTCTGTGGATGATCATACATGTTCTACGTGTTTTGCTAAGTTTTATTTATAATCTGTGCTGAATATTACTCTTGTAAATATGTTGTCAAGTTACAAAAAAATGGCTCTGAGCACTATGGGACTTAACATCTGAGGTCATCAGTCCCTTAGAACTTAGAACTACTTAAACCTAACTAACCTAAGGACATCACACACAACCATGCCCGTGGCAGGATTCGAACCTGCGACCGTAGCGGTCGCGCAGTTCCCGACTGAAGAGCCTAGAACCAGTCAAGTTACAAATGCTGTTTGTTATTGAAGGAAGAGAATACGCATGCAGTATTAACATTTTGTATGTAGACGCAAGAAGATCAAGCTGTGCCCTTGTGAGTGAACGTGTGAGTGCTATACTGTCATTCTGCGTGACAGATTAATCTGAGATGTACCCTTTACCCTGTGGCTCCTGCAAGATACAATTTCCACCCTCACACCACTACAGAAGTCAGACAGACGCTCCTAACGTTCTAAAGAGAAATGCCTTAAAAACTTTCTGGAGTCGGCCGCTGTAAGGAAATGACACAAAGATGCACAAACTTTCTTATGTAACTAGTGGGATCCTTGGGTACTAGAGTAGTGCTAATTAGTGTAAGAAAAACATGAAACTAGCGAAAATTATTATTTTTTTACAAAATTTCTAACAAATCACAATGGAACTTTTAGTTATGAACTGAACAAGTTATTTCTGGGTTCTTTCCGCAATGTGAAGTTACTTATTAAGGAGAGGATTTGCTAATGAAATTTCTATACAAAGTTTATGATTGTTTTTAACTTGACAGAATGGCTCAGAGCCACGCCTACTCAAATTGAATAATTATGTGTTAGAATGTTGCTAGGTACGGTCGGGCTGTCGCATGTGAAATGCACTGAAGTGTACTGTTGTGGAGGAAATATGGGGCTCGCAAGAGCTGTAGCACACAATACCGTAAGCTGCGATGACTGCTGTCTGCGCCGCTCGCTGCTGACAAGTAAGATAACTCTCGTTCTGTCTGGATTTACCTTCGTCAGCCAAACTCTCCCTACATCTTGATGAAGTTAAGGACTCCTTTTCCCCCCTAGTCTAACTATTGGCGTGGTACACCGGTCAGACAACCAGTCCACTGCCATGCCACTCAAAAGTTCGCTCGCAGGCCTTTAACTATAACTCTGTCGGTTCACACCGCACAATAAGTGTGACGGCCAACACAGTGAACAATGCTTAATCGCAAGGACTCAATATAGAGTCACACTCCGATTCGCTCTCGACAGAGGTGCTCTCCCAGTGAAGTACTGAGGAGAGACTTGTTCCTCGCTCTTTGGGTACACGTACGATCACACACGGTCTCGTTCCGTGTTCTCACTCCAAGAGCACCAATGTAATGGCCCCTCTCGACGCCAGCTGTGAAGGGGTATATCTTTCGGTCTCTTCCATTACTCCTTCAGATCAAGGCTTCAGGAATATCATCTGCCAATCAGCATTGCTCTTCTAAAACGGGAGAATGACGTTTAGTTTAAGGCGACCAATCCGGAAATTTGTAGGATTGACGTTTGGCGTTTGCTGTCTCCCTCTGAAACTGCATGCTAGATTTGTAAAGAAAGCTTAGGCTGGGGGCTCCCACACAATGTAGAAGAATTTGCTTTTAAGCCGAACATGGGGTTGTTCTCCCTTTCACTCGGGCAAATGCTGTCTGCTCTACGGGCAGTCGCCAGCCGACGTAGATAGGTTGACTCGTCCTCTGAAGGGACCAGGCTCCTGGCATGCGGTTTGCCTCTCCCGAAGTAAAAGCTTTTGTGACCGCTGTGTCTAGAATGTGTGTGTATGCCAGCCTCGAGTATTTCAACCTCGGTGCGCACTTGCGTTTTACCTGTTATTCGCAAATCGTTTGCATGAATTCATACAACAGTGACTTTATCTTATCAAGTTTGGGTTCGAATGATGCGTCTTGATGTGTGGAATATGATTGTGAGGGCGGAATATGTAAGCTGTGAAGGTCAGGAGACCACGATGTCTTACATACCTCCCTCGTTCTGACAAAATTTTCGTCGGGGGTTTGTCAGTGCCGAGGGAAACATTGACAAAATCAGGCAAAAATTGTTCTCTTAGCTTTTCAAATAAACTTTTCTCAGCCATTCTTAACATTTGTTTCTAGTGATATCTTTATAGCTATTGTTTCTAGTTTTTAATTCTACAATTTATGTTTTGTTGTTAGGCAAATATAGACTTTACAAAGGTTGTTATTCTTTGTCATTGCCAGTACGTGTGTCTGCTTTTCTTTTCATTTCCAATTATTGTTTTTACAATATTAATTTTTCTAAACTTGTTAGTGTACAGTTTATCAAGATTTAGTGTGGTTGTATCTTTTCTTTAGTTAAACTTCACGTGAATGTTCGCAAAAGCTTTGTTGTGTGACTTTGTTTTATTTATTTAGGCATTATTTTCCCTTTTTTGTGTCACTGTTTTAAGAGTGAAGCAGTGTTTTTCTTTATTCTATCCTCTTTCAACCTATGATTAACCAAAACCTTTTTTTATATAAAAAAACTAACTTGGCTTTACAGGGATTTTTGAGATTATCTACTTATACTAATTAATTTTCATTACATAATATTTTAAGCTCTCTATCACATTATGGAACTTACATATATGATAAAACAATTACTTTTACAAAAAAGGAAAAATTTTTTTTACAAATATATCATTTTCTTAACTCTACATTTGTATTTTATCAGTGTTTTCGTTTTGTGCTGCGTCAGTTTCTGTGCTCGACGATCCCCACTGTAATACTGGAAGGCGTCGACTCATTTGCATGGGTGTCACAAATCATGAGAGAAGCACTCTAGCATCTGATGTCAGGTCTTACTTGTGGACATTGTCGTCATGGAGTGGTACTTTTAACCGATAATGATGACTGTGGTTTACTGCATAAACAGTGATGTCTTGGTACTCCTTTGCTGTCACACCTTGAACGGTATGGCAGTTCGATGATTGTAGCTGAGTACCAACGATCGCCACCCAATATTGTGCTGTGACGTCTTGGTACTTCACACCTGGTTTCGTATGGCAATTTGATGATGTGGTAGGGAGAATACAGTTCACTTTGCTGTATCTATTTCTAGATAATGTTGGTTGGTTCTACTTAATATTACGTTTGCCGCTCGCTTGTATTTGTTTGACGATTCAAGGTTTATTTTCGGAGAGGTGGTTGCAGTAGTTGCCATGCCTCAAAGTTAATGGAAAGACGTTTGTAGCAATTTGCTTTGTAGGATAGGAGAGAAAGGTATTGTGTTGTCTTCTGCCCTTCTTCATCTTGCATCTTCTGTTCTTCTCTTCTTTCGTGCATTCTTCTGTTCTTCTTGGGCTAGGAATATGTGAATTTTAGTGTAGGAATGGTATAGGATTTGTAGGATCTGACTGCATTTCCAAATGTTACTTGATGAGTTTGTAGATCTTAATAATTTTTTGTACCTTCATTGTTGCCTCGTCGTATTATGATTCTCCCCACGCTCTTCTGTTGTGTAGCAGTGTTGTGACATATGAAATGTCCGTGCTGCACATTGTCCTCCTGAAGTCAAACCTGGTTGCAACCTGCATTTCCAGTGTCGCGTTGGTCTTCATGTTGTTGTTATTGCCCTAAGTGCTTTCTCAACATGTCTGTACCCTCTCCGTCGCTATCTCGAAGTATCTGGTTTTAAGGGAGTTGGTGATTGGTGTTGGTGGCGATGTCCCTTTTTTCGTGTACAGAATTTTTTACAATGTTTTGTTTTATACAAACCACAAGAGATTTTGACTCTATACAATGCAATGTTTATAAAAATGAAGAAAATTGTTATTTATTTCTCATATGATAGTTTAATTAAAGCATATATCTATCATTTTTGTAGCCTACCACTTCTTCATTCTTTTAATAGTTGTGTACCATTTATTGTTTGTGTGCATGTTGTAGTGTACTTGATACTACAAGAGATTGTTAGTGTTTATTGTGTCTCTTTTTTCTTTAATTATTGTGTTATTTGGTTGATTCCAAATATATTTTTTGATTTAGTGGTTAGTACATGATTTGCGATTGCCCCTCTGTCTCTTTCCCTTTCTTCTCTTTTACCATTTCTTTCATTCACATTGTTTTGGGTGGCTCACGTGGTAGATGCCAATACTTTTACCTGTTCTTTTTCATCGTTCAAAGTTTGAATAAAATGTAGTATTACAGCATCCATTGTTACGAAGCCTTATGGTATGCAAATGTGAACCTTTCGCTCATTAATGAAATCTACACCCATTATCATTTCAGCCGTAAGTTTTGGTACGATTATAAAATTGTTTTCAAACTCGTAACCTTGGCAACTGAATGAAAGACGTGTTTCGTATTTCACCTCTGTTGCAGTTTTTCCTAAGGCTCCAAAGACTCTTTTCCTTTTTGTCCTTATACTCGGTAGTCCTTGCTCTCTATTGCACCTTTCAAATAGGTTTTCTGATATAGACATCACTTGACTCCCACTATCTATGATTGCTTGTGTCGTGATTTTACCAATGTTTATCTTTAATATGGGTTGTATAATTGTGGATGTAACGATTTTCTTTTCTTGCATCAAATCCTCTGCTATAGATTTATAGCTTAACCTGTGGATAATTGTACCCTCCATTTGTGTTTACTTTGGTGTTAACTCCGTGAGAAAAACCGTTTGCGACCTATCTACCTCTTTTCGTCTGTTTTCGAGCTCCCGTCTCTCCTTTTCCTTCATTTCCAAACATTCACGAATGTACTCTCTCTCTATCTCCTCATAGTCACCCATGTTGTATACATTATACGTCTTTTGTGTTCGTGGCGTCTGTGTTTTGTCTTTATCTAGGATACGCTGCTCTGTTTTATCGCGTTCATTTACTTGCTTCTCGTCAAATATATTGCTAAGTCCGGTTGACAATTCTTCATCGCTTAATTCTTTAATGCACGCAAGTGGTGGCAGTTCATCCTCGCTTTCAGAATTTTCCAATTCTATGCTGTTTTCCCAGGCTATGTAGCGTAATTCAAGTGTATCTGGTGCTGAGTCTTTATCGGAAATTTTCGTAAGTCCCTGATTGTTTGAATTATGGCTATTTTCTCTAATGGGTATTTTTTCTAATTTTGATCTTGCTACTTCGAAAATATGAATGTCCTTTTTTGATTGTTTTAATGAATGGACGTAATTTGCCTAACCTCTTCCGGATTTTCCCGTCAATCTTTACGTTTTTCAGGATTTGTTGGCCTAATTTCTACTTCTGGTTATCCTTTGCTGTGTTGTTCTTGCCTCTGTGGACCATAATTTCCTCGGTGATTATTCGCGTTCTGTTCTCGCCAGTTGCTGTTTCTAACATCGTGACCTCTTTCAAAGTACCCTTGACCTTTGGCATTTTGATTCCTAAACCCATATCCGCCACTGTATGAGTGTCCATTACCGTTCGTATTTCGGTACCAATTATTCTGGCTATCGTTTCTATGCCAATTGTCTTCATTGTGCTACTGTCTTTGTCTGTTAAATTGCCTGAAATTATTGGTGTTAGAATTACGATTATTATTATTGGAATATTCGTTCCTGGTGCTCTCCTATTGCTGTTCACTTTCCTTTCATTTTGCTTTCACCTCGTCTTCTTTAAACATAAATTTAGGTTCACTTAAAACGTCTTTGAATTCTTCGGTATTTTCACTTTTTCCTACTGTCGCTTGTTGATACATTACCGGTAATTTCATTCTACACAAACGTATCAGCTCTCCGTTACTGTATGGTTTGTCTAGGCATTGATTCTTTTTGTCCATTGTATCAAAGAATTTTATCACGCTTTTCTCTCCTGAGTTTTCATATGGTGTCATCTGAAGTAACTCGTATTTAATTTTGTTTTGCGCCTCCTTATACCAATATCGTTCGAGAAATGCTGTTGTGAACTGTAGGTAAGATGTACAAGTAGCCGCGATCTTTTGCATCATCTCTGCTACTGTCCCTGACATGTGTGCACAAATGAAGTCAACTTAGTGAGCTACGCTTATCGATGAATGTGCATGCATGCAAGCTACCGCCTTCTTCCTTGAAATGTATTTTCTAACAGTAAGGAAGTGGTCTGTATCATATCTACACATAATACCGGTTTGTAGCTGATTCATGGACTCAAATAATCTGCCACTGCTTGTGTCGTCGTGTTTATTCTCTGGTAGTCTCCTGCCTGTCTGCCTATTCTCAATTTCCTGACTCATATCCGCGTCATATCGTATCATTGGTGAACAAAAGTGTTGTTCCTGTGTTTCTACTCTCGTCGTTCGCGGTATAGTACCTGTGTTGCTGTTATGTTGTGTCACTGGATTTACAGGTTCAGTTGCCTGTCTTTCGATCGGCTGAATGTATGTGTTCCGTTGTTCTAGATACTGTGCCTGGTCCTGTGGCATGTCATGTATTACTTTAATCGGGGTATTCTGTTTCGATTTCTGCGCGTGTGTTACGTCTAGCCTTGGTTCTACTTGAACTTTCTTAGACGGCGCGTGTTCGTGTACTGAATTAATGTTTGACGTGTCAGTTGTTTCGCTACAGGTGTAATCGGTCTCGATCTTTTCTTCGATAGTTTGTATCAACTCTGTTCGAAGCTTTTCAAACTGATCTTTGGTTTTAAGTTCTATTTCATTGATCCGCTGATCATAATTTTTCAGTGCAACCTTTGCGACCTTGCTTTGAATTACTTGTTCTTCCGAAATTTGTATTGCTGTTCGAGTGGCTTTTTTCGTAAAACGTTCCACCTTTTTGTCAACGTTTACGATGTGCAATTGGACCTTGTCCACATCAGTGCGTAGTTTCTGCTGACCTTGTGTTAGTACCTGAATTCTTTCTCTAGATTCCTTCGCGTCTTTGTTTATCTGAGTGATCTATCAATTCTGGCGATCCCTTCTTCCATCCCTGGATTTTAACCTGTTGGATGTGTGTCTTAATAGCCTTATTATCCTGTTTCAGTTCCTGATACTGTTTTGTCATCTGTGTATTCTGTTTCGTTATCTGTGTATAAATATCCTGATTCTGTTTCGTCACACTAGCGTTCATTTTTTTGTGACATCTCCATGATCGCGCCCTGTCCTGTAACATTACCTTCAGCTGAACTATGTATTCTCGATCTATCGTTTTCTACTCGTTCAGCTACGTCGTTTACTGGGCTACGCTGTGGCGTTTCTAAATTTGATAACTGCAATAATCCGTGCTGTCTGTGTTGAGGACTAGTTGCGTTTGTCATTGAACCATTACGTGGCGCAAAAAACTCCGCATTCTGCCCTCTCTGTTGTGTATGTCTTGTATTTGCAGGTACAGTTGTGTCTATTATGCAACCTTATCGTGGCGCTCGTAACTCCGCAAAATTCTGTGTCTGTTGGGGCATATTTAGAATGTGTACGATAGGTTCGACGTATTCTAAATGTTTCCCCTCTTCCTCACTGTCTACTTCTCTTCGAACGTTAGCTAACTGCCGGTTCATTGACTGTATTGACGCGTTTTCTGCCCCCTTAACAACGCGTTTCCTGTGCTCGTTTCGCTTCTAATCTTTGCCATTTCCTACGTGGGCTGTCTATTTCCGGCCCAGAATGTGCCTTACCTGGAATTTCATATTCTGGAAATTCGATGTTCTCGTCCCTTCGATTCCCATCTGACTGATCTGTCTCAACGTCGTGACTTCTCGGCTAATGTTCTGTCTGCTCTGCTACAGTCTCCAATCTCCACCAGTGCGCTTGCAAACAGAGAAAAATGTTATTTCCTAATTATAACTTATATGATGCTTCATTACACTGCATCTCTGCGTCAGTCTGCGTCTGTGCCGATCACTTGAAAGTCCTATGCCCAAACAGCTACACAAAAATCGTAAAAAAATGCAAAATTTTCCAACACATTAACACACGCCCTTTTCCCTACAATTCTGCTTTCTTCACTACCTGTATCTATTCAGATCCCAATCTATGCAAATAGCTATATAATCATGAAGGAAAGTTCTTCAAAGTGCTACTGCTGCGACCTGCCGTACCTAACTATCGTGACACTTTCCTATCCTGGTAGCTTACCTGTTTTGCCTATCCTGGAAGGGTCGCCATTTTCTGTGAGCGAACGTGTGGGTGCTATTCTGTCATTCTGCACGTCGGATTAATCTGAGATGTACCCTTTACCCTGTGGCTCCAGCAAAATGCAATTTCCACCCCCACACCACTTCAGAAGTCAGACAGACGCTCCTAACGTTCTAAAGAGAAATGCCTTAAAAACTTTCAAAATTACGTATCTTCTGGAGTCGTCCACTGTAAGGAAATGAGACAAAGATTCACAAAATTTCTTACATAACTAGTGGGATACTTGGGTACTGAAGTAGTGCTAATTAGTGTAAGAAAAACATGAAACTAACGAAAATTATTATTTTTTTGCAAAATTTCTGAGAAATCACAATGGCACTTTTAGTTATGAACTGAACAAGTTATTTCCGGGTTCTTTTCGGAATGTGAAGTTACCTCTTAAGGACAGGATTCGCTACTGAAATTTCTATACAAAGTTTAAGATTGTTATTGACTTGGCAGAATGACTGAGAGCCGCACCTACTCAAATTGAATAATTATCTGTTAGAATGTTGCTAGGTAAGATCGAGGCTGTCATGTGTGAAATGCAGTGAAGTGTACTGTTGTGGAGGAAATATGGGGCTCGCCGGGGCTGTAGTGCATAGTACCATAAGCTGCGTTGACTGCTGTCTACGCCGTTCGTTGCAGACAAATAAGATAACTCTCGTTCTGTCTGGATTGACCCACGCCAATCAAACTCTCCCTACGCCTTGATTTCCCAGTGAAGTACTGAGGAGAGACTTGTTCTTCACTCTTTGAGTACACATACGAGAACGCACGATCCCGTTACGTGTTCTCGCTCCAAGAGCACCAATGGAATGGTCCCTCTCGACGCCAGACGTGAAGGGGTATATCTTTTGGTCTCTTCCATTATTCCTTCAGATCAAGGCGACAGGAATACATCTGCCAATCAACATTGCTCTTCTAAAACGGGAGAATGACGTTTCGTTTAAGGCGACAAATCCACAAATCTTTAGTATTGACATTTGGCATTTGCTGTCTCTCTGTGAAAACCTCTGAAACTGCGTGCTATGTTTGTATAGAATGCGTTGGCTGGGCGCTCCCACACAATGTAGATGAATTTGCTTTTAAGCTGAACATGGGGTCGTTCTCCCTTTCACTTGGGCAAATGCTGTCTGCTCTACGGGCAGTCGCTGGCCGACATAGATAGGTTGACTCGTCCTCTGAAGGGACCGACCTCCTGGCATGCAGTTTGCCTCTCCTGAAGTAAAAGCTTTTGTGACCGTTCTGTCTTGAATGTGTGTGTCTATGCCAGCCTCGAGTATTTCAACCTCAGTGTGCACTTGCGATTTACCTGTTATTTGCATGTTGTTTACATGAATTGATACAACATTGACTTTATCTTATCGAGTTTGGGTTCGAATGAAGCGTCTTGATGTGCAGAATATGATTGTGAGGGCAGAATATGTAAGCATTGAAGGTCAGGAGACCACGACGTCTTACATACCTCCCTCATTCTGACATAATTTTTGTCTGGGGTTTGTCAATGTTGAGGAAAACGTTGACAAAAATGGCTCTGAGCACTATGGGACTTAACCTCTGAGGTCATCAGTCGCCTAGAACTTAGAACTACTTAAACCTAACTAACCTAAGGACATCACACACATCCATGCCCGAGGCAGGATTCGATCTCGCGACCGTAGCGGTCGCACAGCTCCAGACTGTAGCGCCTAGAACCGCTCGGCCACTTCGGCCGGCAAAACATTGACAAACTCAGGCAAAAATTGTTCTTGTGACATTTTATAATTGGAAGTGTAATAGACTGACCAGCGTAGTTAAAATTTTATTTCTTAAGTAACATTGCTGTCGTGCATATTGTCACGTATTTAATTTTCCATATTCATCATCAAAGTAGTTTCCATCCTATCCCTTTGTATAAATCTAGATAATCAGGAAAGTACTGAAAATGAAGTGAACATTAATTTATTAGATTATCTAAACATAATTTTTCCGAGTTTTGGACAATTACGTAATAATGAAATCTTTAGTCATATAATGTCAAAAACAGAGTGATGCAAAATCAGTATTAATTCATTTGCTAAAAATTGAGTAACTGTCATAATAAAAAATTGTTAGTAAAACTTTACATAACTTGGACACTGAATTTCACTGTCAGAGCACAGTTCTAATTTATAGCTTCTGGCATAATTTGTAAATTGTATTACAAAAAAGTATCAGAGTAACAGCTAGGTAAGTGACAATCTTTACCAATAAGCAAACTCAATCTTTCTGCTTGCTACAATTACGACAGTCAGTAATACGGTGAGTAACGCAACAAAAAGTTTCTGCCGAAAACTAGTATACAATCTTACTTTAATTGATCTTAGAAAAATAATACAATTGTTGTATGTACACGGTCATATAGAAAAGCCTAATTAGCCGCAGAGGTAGGAGGGTTATGAACCCTCTGAATGTTTTGAAGGGGTAAACAATTTTTCAACCACTATTACGACTAACAGCTTCAGTAAATGAAGGTAATACTCTGAATAATTCATTTCAGGCTCTTACATAGCACACAGTACATTTTTGGCGATGGTACATTACGATGCCACTTGCTGGTCCAAATCAGGTACGTTATCCTTCAGTCCCATGTAAATGCGCTTCTGACTCTGGCAAACTGCATTTTACTTTTCTCAAATGTATTTTCAAACTTATTTGATGGTTGAAACAACAGAAACTAGTAATAAATGAACACTATATATATTCAGCCAGTTTGTAACACTGACTTACTCTACTACCTAGCCACAAAGCACGTGGAAGCACAGTAGCAGCTAGTCTAGCCTTCAGACAAAGGGAGAGTGTCCAAATAAAATTTAATTAAATATTCTGATGACAAATTCACTGTGTCCTCAGACTAAGAGTGGACTGATACAATAGGTCATGAGCGAAACGTCCCAGTAACTTAAAAGACATTTTAATTAAATGTCGATGAAATCATACCAAATGAATTTTCCCTGGCAATTAGGGACCTCCATAGGCTTGCCTAACCACGTGACTCACAGATGTACTAGACTGAATTGAAGCTTACATGTCGCTAAACTGAAACAAGATTTCCGTTATGTCGTTGCATCCGAAAATTTACAATATAACGTGGGCATTGAACGCTCGTGATGAGATAGTAATTCTCTGACGCCCAATTTAATTGACATACAATTCGCATGATGTGGCGTAATCATGGAAGGCCGAGGTAACTATTAGGTAAATTCAGTCCTTCTTCCCCACACCGAGCGAAGTGTCGCAGTGGTTAGCGTACTGGATTCGCATTCGGAAGGATGACGGTTCAAATTCGGGCCCGGCCATCCTGATTTAGGTTTTCCACGATTTCCCTAAATCGCTGCTGGCAAATGACGAGATGGTTCCTTCGAAAGGACACAGCCGATTTCCTTCTCCATCCTTGACACAATCCGAGCTTGTTCTGTGTCTCTAATGACCTCGATGTCGACGGGACGTTAAACCCAATCGTCCTTAGTTCCTTCTTCACTAGCGTCAGCGGGATACAACTCGCCTGTCATTTTCGTATAAGAGCCGATATTCAAGGTCTCCCAACCTGTGGGCCGCAAGCACTGCCTTCAAGGACCGAGAAAATTTCGTAAGAGGCGCACCTGACGAGTTGGGTCTTCCTGCACTTTTAAGGACGAGAATTGCGGACGGGCTTAGTTGAATCCAGTTCTTTGTTGGAGCAGGCTTATGGCTATCGTTGGCTAGTCAGTTGTCGCCACCATGCACAGGGCGGCATGCTTCTTGTATCGTTAGTTGCCACTGACCTCGCGACTCGCTGCAGTACGGTCAGTAATCAATTTCTCTTCTTTGTGCTGATCGGCCATAATTCCGACGGGAAGCAATAGAGCGTCTGTAATACCGTAGGCGCGAAAACGCATCATGTTTCCGGAATAGCAATCTAAATCACCCCTTCCTTTACCAATCTCCCCAATTCTACACTACTGGCCATTAAAATTGCTCCATGAAAAAAAATTGCAGATGATAAACGGGTATTCATTGGAGAAATATATTATACTAGAACTGACATGTGATTACATTTTCACACAATTTGGGTGCATAGATGCAGAGAAATCAGTACCCAGAACAACCACCTCTGGCCGTAATAACGGCCTTAGTACGACTGGGCATTAAGTCAAACAGAACTTGGACAGCTGCCCACGCAACTTCAACACGATACCACTGTTCATCAAGAGTAGTGGCTGGCGTATTGTGACGAGACAGTTACTCGTTCACCTTAGACCACCCGTTTTCAGTTGGTCAGAGATCTGGAGAATGTGCTGGCCAGGGCAGCAGTCGAACATTTTCTGTATCCACAAAGGCCCGTACAGGACCTGCAACATACGGTCGTGCATTATCCTGCTGATATGTAGGGTTTCCCAGGGATCGAATGACGGGTAGAGCTACAGGTCGTAACACATCTGAATTGTAACGTCCACCGTTCAAAGTGCCGTTAATGCGAACAAGAGGTGACCGAGACGTGTAACCAATGGCACCCCATACCATCACACCGGGTGATACGCCAGTACGGCGATGACGAATACACACTTCGAATGTGCGTTCACCGGAATGTCGCCACAGATGTGACCATCATGATGCCATAAACAGAACCTGGATTCATCCAAAAAATTACGTTTTTCCATTCGTGTACCCAGGTTCGTCGTTGAATACTCCATCGCAGGCGCTCCTGTCTATGATGCAGCGTCAAGGGTAACCGCAGCCGTGGTCTCCGAGCTGATAGTCCATGCTGCTGCAAACGTCGTCGAACTGTTCGTGCAGATTGTTGTTGGCTTGCAAACGTCCCCATCTGTTGACTCAGGGATCGAGACGTGGCTGCACGATCCGTTAGACCCATGCGGATAAGATGCCTGTCATCTCGACTGCTAGTGATACGAGGCCTTTGGGATCCAGCACGGCGTTCCGTATTATCCACCTGAACCCACCGATTTCATATTCTGCTAATAGTCATTGGTTCTCGACCAACGCGAGCAGCAACGTCGCGATACGATAAACCGCAATCGCGATAGGCTACAATCCGACCTTTATCAATGTCAGAATGGTGATGGTACGCATTTCTCTTCCTTAAACGAGGCATCACAACAACGTTTCACCTGAAAACGCCGGTCAACTGCTGTTTGTGTATGAGAAATCGGTTGGAAACTTTCCACATGTCAGCACACTGTAGGTGTCGCCACCGGCGCCAACATTGTGTTAATGCTCCGAAAAGCTAATCATTTGCATATCACAGCATCTTCTTACTGTTGGTTAAATTTTGCGTCTGTAGCACGTCATCTTCGTGGTGTAGCAATTTTAATGGCCGGTAGTGTAATTCAGGAACTTCTCGGTGCACTCTGTCATCATTCAGGGGCCGGCCGAAGTGGCCGTGCGGTTAAAGGCGCTGCAGTCTGGAACCGCAAGACCGCTACGGTCGCAGGTTCGAATCCTGCCTCGGGCATGAATGTTTGTGATGTCCTTAGGTTAGTTAGGTTTAACTAGTTCTAAGTTCTAAGGGACTAATGACCTCAGCAGTTGAGTTCCATAGTGCTCAGAGCCATTTTTCAATCAGGGGTTAGACCATTCATCGCTATGTCCGTTATTTGTTTCCTGTTAAATTGCTCTTGCGTCTTGACCTGCATCACGACGAGTTCCCGCCAGTTTCTTAGCTGAATTTGTGTTCACTAGCGGTTATTCACTTGCTACAGGGTATCTTTCATTTAATATGTTCTTCTGAGACAATATATGCTACATTTTACCAGATCTGTCTGTTTTTCCTTAGTCTCTGGCTTCCCCATATTTTCTGTTTTTACTGTAAATTCGAATACTGAAACCCCAGCTAGAGATGATGGAGCCTGACGCTGTCCGCGATCGAGACAACAGCAAAACGGGAGATTAGATCCAAAATTGCTTGCCCGTTAGGGCAATAAGGCAAACTGACAGCCAATTTAAAGATTGCTATCATACCTTCAAATAATCTCATCATCTTACGCCATCCCAAGAAGCACAAGCCACAAATTATAGAACAATGTAGCCCTTCAAGCATATTGTAGTGGAAAACAAATCTGCACTCTATAAAATATTTTCGTAATTATTGGTGATATACGGCGGGATTTTCAGAAGCCTAACGTCCAGAAATGGGGAGCAACGTAACAAATGCTGGCAGGGGCATGACTGCCACGGTTGCCGGTGCGTGACGGAAGATCTCTGCACGCAGGCTGCTTAAGCGTCGACTTCCATCTCCCCGCTGACTGAGAACATGGAATGGGCGGACGGGCAACCCAGATACGGCGTTACGCTTTACTTCCTGCCGTGCTATTCATTAACATCGCCCGGAGGGCTCTCCGCGTCGCTAAATGATATTCCCGCTCAAGGACGCACTCCGTTTACTTTGCATCTTGCAGGATGTTCTCCTCTCTTCGACGACAGAGGAGCTTCGTTAACCGACAGCAGAATTCTGCTACCAGCCTTCCCCTGCTAATTTCGGTACCAGGCAAGGAAAGCGTTGAAGCAGACGTATGGAATGAAATCTAAAATCTGGAGCTATGTCGGAAGTAGTTTGTTTGTATGTTTTGCACATTATGATTGAAATTATACGCTGAATAAGTTGCTTCCTTTTTGGGTGTGTACAATTTTACAATAACATAGATATAGGGAGATGTTCAACTTTGCATTATGCACGTCACTAAATTACTGTAAATGGCATCAAGCAATGATTAATGTACGTGAAATGTAGGTCAACATTATAAAAATACGATATATCGTATAGTTCACTTGAAAATTGTGAAGGTAGCGAGCTCTATCTTCTTGTCTCGTGGTTTCTACTGAAAATCTCGTGCTTGTACTCTCGTTAACTTCACTGTTACAGAGATCGCCTAAACTATATTTATTTATTTATTTAATTGCTCCTGTGCGCAACAAATAACTTACTTGGTCTTCCTGCTGCCACTGCTTGATCTGGGGCATTCCATTATTTAACAAAAACATAAAAAACCTATTATTCATGCTGAGTGCAATGCATGTCCTGTATGGCGGCTCCTGCTATTGCTGCGGCTGCTTACTACAACTACATATAATTCTAGAGAAAGGGTTTGGTCAAATCTAAACTCGATAAATGATAACCCAAACAAGTTATTCCTTTTTTTCAAAAACTATATTCTGAAAGCGATTCTTTCTCCTTCAAATAGCAAAACGCTAGAAGCTCTTTGAATAATGGCTTCGTATGTAAATCTGCCTCCAGTGGCATTAAAACAGTATTGCAAATTAATCAAACCTTTGAGACAGACTGAAATACTTCTCAATTAAATACACTGTAAAACAATTCCATGACAATTAAAAAGGATATCAATGACAAAAATCAGTACTTAATGTATTCGCCTAACAATGGTTTCCCTTAAGAATTCAACTCCTATCATTATCAAAATTACCGTCTGCTGCTATGCACATACACAAACCCTTTTCTTTCTATTACTAAGCGCGCTGCAAATTATAAAAAAAATATCAACTCAATACCAAATCCTGTGTCGCTGCTGGCGGACACGGCAGTACGGCAGCTCGGCGATGACCCCTCGCCCAACACACATGCGCACCACAGCAGGCGGGCTCCTACACTGGCTTCAAAACTGCCACTAGTTAATCCGTGCGCTGCGAAGCGTGCCAATAATATCTTAGATTCCAGAGCTTGTGTATGTGCACTGTAGCCAACCTTTAAATGCTAAGATAGTATTGCCAACTCTCAATTGTATTGCGTGCTCTTATAATAACGAAGATTTTCTCCTGTGGATTGGTGTTGTCTTCCATCTTTTATTGCTTTCGGTTAATCTTTTCTGCCATCTGTTAATCTTTTCTCTGTATAGAGATACTACACGCTGAGATGTAACTGGCTTGTTCGGAGAGCAACATCATGAAATGCCCAGTATCTGATTCGTATTGGAGTACGCAACACAATTTTCAGGTGAGCTATACGTTACATCGTAATTTTTTTTGTGTTTACCTAAATTTTACATACATTAATTGTTATTTGATACCATCACAGTAATTTAGTGACATGCATAAGGCAAAGTTGAACATCCCAAATCATATGAAAAATTACTAAGTTATACAAACGGAAACATAATGCATGAATATTTTAGTTTAGTCAATTTAATGATTTCAAATTTAAAAAAAGATATTCGTTACTGTTACACAATTTTTGTGCAAAATATGCAAGTTTTTGCTACAGAAATTTCTAAAAAGCACTGCAAAGTAACACAATCAATCATCTAAAATGGAAACATTTGAAATGTCACTACCTTCAAAACGATGAATTAATAGTACTTCAACACAGGAACGTTTGTAAATGGAGGCAATTGTAATATTGAAATATTTTCACTTATAATTTACATGTCTCAAAGGAAACAGTTTAGATATGACATTTCATTATTTTTGGGTATTAAAGATCGATAACCAACACTATGAATCATTTCTTCACTTTCTCGATACAGAACTTGCTGATACATTTAAAACTTTATTAATATTAGATCCTTCATTGTAAATACGAAAATTTACTGGTACCAATAACGTACTAATATCTGATTGCTTTTCTTTTATATAAGGGGCAGCGCCATACCACGTTTCCAGCCGCAGCTATGAATCAATCATGAGACAATTTTTGTTCCAAATATTCTATCTATTTGGCACCCATGTTTTGACACAGATACACATGGGACACAAAAATATGTTTTTCACTCCAGAATTTGTATAACGCCACGAACATCTCGCTGACTCAAGACAAGGTCCTATCATCAACAGTTAAGTACTTAATAAATTCTACCAGCCCCTCCCGTCACAATCTTACGTACGAAAATAATCTGCCCTATTTAATGGCCCTGTTACAACTGTATATTTACCGTTAGGTGAGAGGGTAAGTCAGACCACAACATTCTCTACAGTCTGTTCTACATATCCCAATGTCTGCCTCCTCCAACCTTTTTCTCCTATTCCAGCGTCACTATACCTTGTTGTTGGACGACTAAGCCGATGCTTCTGTCCGTTCCTCTGGCGTGGGTGTTTCATTGGCTTCTTTCCTCACCTAGTACCTTTATATTCCGCTCATTATCAGCCCACATAATTTTTAACATTATTCGAGAGAATCACATTTCAAATACTTCCAGTAAATTTTTTCCCGCATTTTCAAAGGTCTACGTTTCCCTTCTGTACAATGCTGTGCACAATATACACTCCTGGAAATGGAAAAAAGAACACATTGACACCGGTGTGTCAGATCCACCATACTTGCGAGAGGGCTGTACAAGCAATGATCACACGCACGGCACAGCGGACACACCAGGAACCGCGGTGTTGGCCGTCGAATGGCGGTAGCTGCGCAGCATTTGTGCACCGCCGCCGTCAGTGTCAGCCAGTTTGCCGTGGCATACGGAGCTCCATCGCAGTCTTTAACACTGGTAGCATGCCGCGACAGCGTGGACGTGAACCGTATGTGCAGTTGACGGACTTTGAGCGAGGGCGTATAGTGGGCATGCGGGAGGCTGGGTGGACGTACCGCCGAATTGCTCAACACGTGGGGCGTGAGGTCTCCACAGTACATCGATGTTGTCGCCAGTGGTCGGCGGAAGGTGCACGTGCCCGTCGACCTGGGACCGGACCGCAGCGACGCACGGATGCACGCCAAGACCGTAGGATCCTACGCAGTGCCGTAGGGGACCGCACCGCCACTTCCCAGCAAATTAGAGACACTGTTGCTCCTGGGGTATCGGCGAGGACCACTCGCAACCGTCTCCATGAAGCTGGGCTACGGTCCCGCATACCGTTAGGCCGTCTTCCGCTCACGCCCCAACATCGTGCAGCCCGCCTCCAGTGGTCTCGCGACAGGCGTGAATGGAGGGACGAATGGAGACGAGTCGTCTTCAGCGATGAGAGTCGCTTCTGCCTTGGTGCCAATGATGGTCGTATGCGTGTTTGGCGCCGTGCAGGTGAGCGCCACAATCAGGACTGCATACGACCGAGGCACACAGGGCCAACACCCGGCATCATGGTGTGGGGAGCGATCTCCTACACTGGCCGTACACCACTGGTGATCGTCGAGGGGACACTGAATAGTGCACGGTACATCCAAACCGTCATCGAACCCATCGTTCTACCATTCTTAGACCGGCAAGGGAACTTGCTGTTCCAACAGGACAATGCACGTCCGCATGTACCCGTGCCACCCAACGTGCTCTAGAAGGTGTAAGTCAACTACCCTGGCCAGCAAGATCTCCGGATCTGTCCCCCATTGAGCATGTTTGGGACTGGATGAAGCGTCGTCTCACGCGGTCTGCACGTCCAGCACGAACGCTGGTCCAACTGAGGCGCCAGGTAGAAATGGCATGGCAAGCCGTTCCACAGGACTACATCCAGCATCTCTACGATCGTCTCCATGGGAGAATAGCAGCCTGCATTGCTGCGAAAGGTGGATATACACTGTACTAGTGCCGACATTGTGCATGCTCTGTTGCCTGTGTCTATGTGCCTGTGGTTCTGTCAGTGTGATCATGTGATGTATCTGACCCCAGGAATGTGTCAATAAAGTTTCCCCTTCCTGGGACAATGAATTCACGGTGTTCTTATTTCAATTTCCAGGAGTGTACATGTGTATACTTACGCCTTATTTCCGTGTCAGTATCCAATACTAGTAGACCTGCTTATCGAAAAAATTTTTCTTCGCCTGTGACAACCTGCTTCTAAAACTTACCTTCCCTTCACAATATTTTGTAACCTTACTTGCAAAGTAGGATTATTGTTATTTCAGTTCATCCACCATCGAGTACTTCCGAAGTCAGATGCTCAGCTAGTAGCTATTCTCCTTTCTGAAACTCTTCATTACTGTTGTGTTTGCATTCTTTATTGTTAAATCGTATGATGTGCTGAGTGTACTCTCCACCCGTATCAATAAATCTTCTACGTCTTTCTTATATTTGGGCGTAAAGGAATATTATAACGATTCATACCATTTAACACAGTTACAAAGTTTTAGAGTAGAATTATTTTCATCCTTCGGAGTCATGCCTTACTGAACATAAAGGAGTATGCCTTAATGGGAACAGCATTTTCATTTAATGTCTTCGACGTCGTGACACCGTCAGAGTGTCTGTGAACATGAATCTCTTCACGTGCGAAGTCCACAGATCTCTTCTGTAATTCCTCGAATGACGCTTTGCGTAAATCTGTAATTACTTCGAAAGGGATGGTAAAAATATTATGTGCTTCTCTATACAGCGATGGATAGGGGTTCAGAATTTTTTGTAACATGATGAAGCAGTTTATAACTGGCTGCGAGGTCTAGTCGTGAGACATGTAATACACACACTCCAAGCGACCTACAACCAGTTCATGTACGTGGTGTTGAGTGTTCAGGCTTCAGTTCCATACAGACATACGGATAATGTGTAACAATAATGCGTAGCGGTGTACAACCCGACAGCACATAGTACAATTAAAATGACAATGGTCTCTGAGATTTTCGGGTTTTTTAAGTTTTACCCACGCGTTACCAATTATGATCGTAGCCTCATGTTTCAGACCTCCTATTAACCAATATGTTTGCTGTTTGAATTCCGTTACTCTCTCAACTATGTTCAATGTCTGTTTGATAACTTCACAGTCTATCGTTTTCTTCCTGCTGACATGATGTTTGTGGTTTTGTGCGATTGAGGACTCGTTAATAGCTCTGTTACTTATTTTTAGAAGTTGGTGAACACTTTATATGTTTCACGAAAACAACTCAACATCATCCCCCGCAAAGGATTTTGTTTAAAAATAGGATACTGATCTTAACTGATACACAGACACAATTAAAATTATTTTGAAATACAACTATAAAAAACAAGCTCACGAACGTAGAAGAAAATGTCTGATACTTTTAACTGCTCGACATCCGCCTGTAACTATATTTCCAACACTAGTAGCGAGTGTTTGTTTACTAGACATCACACGATTAAAACTAAAATAAAACTGGTAAGTATCAATTTGTAGACGCTAGTTGGAAGTAATGAGGGTGTATGTTCATATGTACAAAACTGTTTATACTTTGAACTTATGAAACCGGTGTTAAAATGCTACGAATCGCTGTTCCTAAAAATGGTTGTTATTCGTGTCTTAAAGGTTGGAATCACGTGCCAAAATCAGGACCTTCAGGCTGGATTGAAACCACACAATACATTATCACCGAGTACCACGGCAAGTCGAATGGGTGTTTAAAAATCAAGTCGTTACAACCAGATTATTCTTTTACTGCAAAAACAGTTTTTTAACTGGTATTACTAAAACACAACGCCAGAAAAACATTATTGTAGGACATAAGAAACATTTTAGTGATTGTGATTTTTTGTGCCAAGAATTGATGGCAAATTCAAGTGGTGATACAATATATTATATATACGATTTTTATGCGATCTTAAATTGCACCTTTATTCCATTTTTCGAAATCACAGGAAATTTGGGCGCAAGGAGAATTACGTAAATTACCAGCATTCGCTGTTAAAGCACATGAATGTACATCTGATACAATTAGTAACTTACTGTGATTATTTAACGACATGACGAATTTTCATATCTTCACTGGCTGTATGGCATTGAGTAAACTACTATAATACGTAAAAACACAATCAACGTTGGATTTAACAACTTCACTGCACTGAATATTGTACATTCAGAACTGGTGTATATCATACAACATTGGTGAGTTATAGAAACAAGTTCGACTGAAATAACAATGTGCGGAAAAAATAACAACTACAAAGTGACTCTTTTATGGCTGCTGCTAGGTTATATATTCCTCCATCGTAAACGACAGACAGACATAAAATACAAGATCTTAACCGGTTTAATATCACTGAGGAGTGCAAACCCATAAACAGAAAAGGTACACGCATAACTCCAGACCTGGCTGCTCGGAACTGCTTGCCATTAAGCTGAAACGTAAGCCAGAGTGCGAATGAAATTTAGGATGCTTCAGGGATGGGAGGGGCAAGGTGCACTTAAAGTCGTAACAATCAGAATACAGACTCAAGTAGTCGACTGTTACGACGACTTGTAATCTCCAGGTAAGTGGAACACGTTGTGTGATTCTTGTTTAACATTAGGCCTAAAGTACTGCCTGTCATTTTGACATTAATTCTCTGTGATTTGTCAAATGAAATCAATGATTTGGTTTTCTGAAAGTGAAGTTGTGCTGTACGCTATAAATACTGCGCCGTATTTTGTCATCTACAGCTTGAGGTACTCTGTTCTGCTACCTTAACTTTCAACAGCTTGAACAAATCTTTAAATATGTTACATCAGTTATTATCGAGTAAATAGTATACAAGTGGAACTGATTTAGAAACTTTCAAGAAATTGTTGAAGCTTGCTACTGAATTTCATTATAGCGAGCAACTAAAATATACCAATCCTGAAACAACAGGAATTGCAATATTCGTTTTACAAGAGGTTAACGAGATTTTTCCTAATTATTCTACAGTTTCATTCCTTTATTTCGTTTTTGATCTCTTCACTTTGAGTTACGTTTTGTCATTTTCTGGAAATAAAGTCAAGATGACACTGTTGTGAGCAGACGAAACTACTGCCGTCCAAACACAACTGAGAGTGCTTTGACTGCTAGGTGATGTTGCACATAGGAATTGTAGCTAATGAAATACTGGTTCACAGTATTACATTCATGAAGAAACGATTTATTGAACTTTGACACACTTCTTTGTCACCAGAGTACAGGATTATTTACAACTGTCATTGAGTAGCAAAGCATCACTTGCTACACTAATTAACAAACGGTTCTCTTGAGGTACTGTCTCAGCATTTACTAAAGTACAGGTTGATCAGAAACTGTAACAATTGTCACTGTCCTGCACGATGATGTTCATCATTGTTGCCGAGGTCACCAACTGGTCTGAGCTCGGCACTGTGTGGACCTCAGTGTGAGGCCGCTGCTATACTGAGAGGGAAGAATGGTCTCCTGGAGTGCCTTCCATTGGTTAGAGCGGATTACAGCGAGCCCCCGCTATCGTCTGTGATATCGATTCGCGTTGTCGACTTTGGTGTGACACTGCTATATGTGGGCGACACCACAGACACGCTACTGCATGACTAAATATAATACATACATTCTCGTAAACTGACTCCACGTCCCCATCCTTCTCTTGCTTCTTCACCACTTTTCTTCCTTTCGTCTCTTGCAACTTATCACAGCAAATTCTCCTTTCGTTTGATGCGAAAATTTCTGGTGCGTCCGGCTTATGTAAAGAGATTTATTTCAGTTTAGAGTGTCCATCTAATTTTCTTTGCAATATTATACCTAAATGACACCATTCACAACGATAGACAAATCGGAACGAGAAATGCTACAACCTTTTAATGTACGTAGCAAAATGTACAGTTACGTATTGCTGTAGCAATGATTCTAGAATTTATTAGGACAATGATAACAGCCTTAGGGGAAAGTGTGAAATTCCAGTCTTGCAAAATAACGGTTTCTGAAACACTAAATCAATTCATATTTTGATGTAACCTGTTTGGTGTGAATGTATTGCATTCAACGCGTTTTCAGTAAATCGATTACTATTCTACACTTAAGAACGACTGGAACCATACTAAAAGGACAAATTTACTGTGGCCGTAACTAGAAACCTTTTTCAGTCAAATGTAAGAACTGTTGGAAGACAGCTGGTACCTAATTTCGTCGATAGAGCAAATGTTCAGACAGTTCGTATTTCAGATCCTTAGGTTTTTCCATTTATAAAGCACACACATAGATGTTTTTCCTCTACAGATCAACCATTTTATTCGTAAGATCCACGCAGTCATCTTTTGTTAACAGTGCCATTACTCTTTTAAAAGCAATCAGTAAGATGAACTCCATTTTAATCCCAGAAAGGCTGGCCGCGATATTTCCTAAAAATTAACCAGGATTCGTAATTTTGGTGTAGGGTAAACATCGTTAAGATTTTAGCTACTGCGTTTCCGATGTGGTTTGTACGTAACCTTTCAAGAAAACAGAATAATTATCGTTTTCTGATCGAGCTGCATATGAGAGTCTTACCTTGTCGCTAGTGTTTGTTCCAGATAGCTGTTCCAAAAAACGCAAGCTCCTGATTTGGTCAATCGTAATTTAGAATGAGGTTAATTGAAATAACAAATCCCAACATGACAGTCGTTCATTGCTGTAATAAACGCGACACGTCATCGAACTTCGTCACAGAAGATTCACGCTCAGCTGTGCAAAGAAAAAAGTATTTTAAGCAAGTTAACAAATCTCGCCAATGGCGGATCGGGAGTGATATCAAACCTCTGCGTATTTCCAACAAGTGATGAAAAATGTTTTGAAACTGATAAGTTAACTAATCAAAATTTAGGAGAGCATACCTGGATAGTTAACATAATGATTACAGTAATAATTGTCGTCAAATATTATTATTAATGCGAAGTCATATCAATAGAAGAAAGAGATATTTACACATGATTAGTCAAAATGCAAAAGAGGAAGGAGGTTAGGAAACATGCCCAAAAGGTTTGAAAGGCTGAGTCTAGTCTGTTTACTGAGGTACAAATTACATCTTTGACATTTCTTTTACAAACGTTTTAAATTATAACATGAGAGTATTTTCAGCAGATGGTCTCACGATTCCCCCTTGAATTGCTACGAAGATGCCAACCTTACGACGACGAGGATTTCAAAGAACTAATTTCACCTTTTAGATCATAGTTTCTGTGTCTCATTTTAATTCACACGGCGATCCATTGATAGATTCCGGGCCAAATATCTCACGAAATAAGCATCAAACGAAAAAACTACAAAGAACGAAACTCGTCTAGCTTGAAGGGGAAAACCAGATGGCGCTATGACTGGCCCGCTAGATGGCGCGGCCATAGGTCCAACGGATATCAACTGCTTTTTTTTTACAATAGGAACCTCCATTTTTTGTGGTTGACCCGCTTGATAGCGCTGCCATAGGTCAAACGGATATCAACTGCGTTTTTTAAATAGGAACCCCCATTTTGTATTACGTATTCGTAAATTACGTAAAGGAATATGAATGTTTTAGTTGGACCACTTTTTTCGCTTTGTGATAAACGGCGCTGTAATAGTCACAAAAGTATAAGTATGTGGTATCACTTAACATTCCGCCAGTGCGGACGGTATTTGCTTCATGATACATTACCCGTGTTAAAATGGACCGTTTACCAATTGCGGAAAAGGTCGATATCGTGTTGATGTATAGCTATTGTGATCAAAATGCCCAACGGGCATGTGCTATGTATGTTGCTCGGTATCCTGGACGACATCATCCAAGTGTTCGGACCGTTCGAAGGATAGTTACGTTATTTAAGGAAACAGGAAGAGTTCAGCCACATGTAAAACGTCAACCACGACCTGCAACAAACGATGATGCCCAAGTAGATGTTTTAGCTGCTGTCGCGGCCAATCCGCACATCAGTAGCAGACAAATTGCGCGAGAATCGGGAATCTCAAAAACGTCGGTGTTGAGAATGCTACATCAACATCGATTGCACCCGTACCATATTCCTATGCACCAGGAACGCCGTGTACAGTTCTGCCACTGGGCACAAGAGAAATTGCGGGACGATGACAGATTTTTTGCACGCGTTCTATTTAGCGACGAAGCGTCATTCACCAACAGCGCTAACACAAACCGGCGTATTATGCTCTATTGGGCAACGGAAAATCCACGATGGCTACGACAAGTGGAACATCAGCGACTTTGGCGGATGTGTTACGGGAGGAAGGATAATTGGCCCTCATTTTATCGATGGCACTCTAGATGGTGCAATGTGTGCTGATTTCCTACGTAATGTTCTACCGATGTTACTACAAAATGTTTCACTGGATGACAGAATGGCGATGTACTTCCAACATGATGGTTGTCCGGCACATAGCTGGCGTTCGATTGGAGCGGTATTGAATAGCATGTTTCATGACAGGTGGATTGGTCGTCGAAGCACCGTACCGTGGCCCGCACGTTCACCGGATCTGACGTCCTCGGATTTCTTTCTGTGGGGAAAGTTGAAGGATATTAGCTATCGTGATCCACCGACAACGCCTGACAACATGCGTCGCCGCATTGTCAGTGCATGTGCGAACATTAGGGAAGGCGATCCACTCGCTGTTGAGAGGAATGTCGTTACACGTATTACCAAATGCATTGAGGTTGACGGACATCATTTAGAGCATTTATTGCATTAATGTGGTATTTACAGGTAATCACGCTGTAACAGCATGCGTTCTCAGAAATGATAAGTTCATAAAGGTACATGTATCACACTGGAACAACCGAAATAAAATGTTCAAACGTACCTACGTTCTGTATTTTAATTTAAGAAACCTACCTGTTAGCAACTGTTCGTCTAAAATTGTGAGCTATGTGTTTGTGACTATTACAGCGCCATCTATCACAAAGCGAAAAAAGTGCTCCAACTAAAACATTCATATTTCTTTACGTACTACACGAGTATGTAATAAAAATGGGGGTTCCTATTTAATAAAAACGCAGTTGGTATCCGTTTGACCTATGGTAGCGCCATCTAGCGGGCCAACCATGGCGCCATCTGGTTTTCTCCTTCAAGCTAGACTAGTTTCGTTCTTTGTAAGTTTTTCGTTTGACGCTTATTTCGTGAGATACTTGGCCCGGTCACGATCAGTGAACCAACCTGTATACATTCCGTTGTATGCGTCTATATTGTGGTTCATGTGATGAGTGTGCGGGTTTTCAATAAAAAATATTTTGTTGTTTTCAACTATGTACCCTCAGACTCAGAGATGAAATATTGTAAGTTTTAGCTGGTTTCGTTGTCTAGGGCTGGGATACGTAGTTGCCTCATTACAAGCCAAACACTGCTGAGTCTACAGTATACAGTATGAATATATACATGAATCGAAGGCTCCTATCACTCGGCAATTGCGAATTTTGAATGTAACATAGAAATTTATAAATAAAAGATAGCAATTAAATAATATGTGTAGGTACTATTTTAACGACATTAAATTATGAATACGAAAGCAGAAGAACTTTTGAGTATGCCGTTTATTTCTGCAAAACACTTATTGGTGTCGATGGTCCAGCAATTAAATAAAATATAAGTTGAATAACAGGGAAACAATAGATTCCTACCTCACGTAAACAGTTATGAGCAACAACATAGCTCGCTAGATATTCGCTTCTAAACGCATACTACGTCTTCACTGCAGAAGCGACGGAAATCTCACAAGTGCACAAGTCGGCACTACGAAATATTTCTATCTCCCGTGATCACGCGTAAACTGCTCAACACTCTCCAAGTATTTCCTACGACAGTCCGTCGCGCCTTCCTGTCCAGCACTCCCCTGTGTCCTCTGCCACCCCATTCTCCTCCCCCACTTCCATACAGTCTCTCCATTGACTTCAGTAGTCGCCTACCGTAGTAACGAGCACTGTGATTGGCTAGAGCACTCCCGCCATGTCTCCAAGCCAGCATACACTCACAAACATATAGAAACACATATGAAATATTCGATTTACATTTAAATAACTTGAAATTAAATTAATATTCCTATGGCTGGACCATAACCCGCTCTAACACACATTATCAAATATATAATCAAATAAACATATATCAAAGGAATAGAAACAACTGTAGGCCAGTGGCCTAATGTCACTGTGCTTTCTATAACACAATAAATATTTGACCAATTTCTTAATTAATAGTATATACTGGATATAAACAAAGACATACACGAGTAGATATATTTATAAGCATGTTGCTACCGTTTTTTCGAGTAACTGTGGAGTACTTATGGCCTGATGCGATCAATAGTAATCAGCCACTTTAACCTCCAATAAATCATATACTATTTCAAGTTACATGCCTGTAATTCATACCAACGTAGGTTTACACTAATAGATTTCTAAAGACACGTCGATTGACAAAATGGGATGAACCCTTTAGATTTTGGAAATTCGTTGCTGGGTGTTCCTTGTATAATTTCAGTCAGATACTAATCTTTAAACTAAAAAGATATTGAATATCTGATTACACCATCACAATCGTCATGGAAATAAAGGTAATATACATGTTTATTTTTGAGGTATCATGATTCCTCTGTCTATTATTAATTTCTACATGAACTGTGAAATGTCTGCCATTATGGTTTCACAAAGTCCGCCACCTTTGGCACTCCCGGCATACAAATCTCCTTCATCAAAACAAGGCACAGTCCTCGACACAGTGTCAACATGGGATTCCCAGCCACACAGTCGGTCTGCGCTGGGGCTACCCCACTTGCTCCAGCTAATGATGGCACCACGCGATTACCGATGAGCCCCGGCTTGCCGAACGGCCCGTGCGGCCTCGCTAACTCCGAATATTTTCAGGGAGCCTCAACTCGCCCGTTACCTCACAAGTGACAGATTTCTTATGGTTCGTACTGGAGACAACACTTTTCGGCTTTTGTCACATGATGCAGCAGAGCGGAAAGGGTGGTGGCGCGTGACGTCAGTCTCGCGTCAACAACCAGAGGGCGGGCAGCAGTCTGGTGTGCGTGCCTCGTTGGTGATTCCGCGTCCACGAGGGAAGTGACGCCCCATACATTTATTTACCAGGTGTCCCACGTCCTCACTTGTAATGGTTCCAGATTCCAGGAGTATGTGAAAAAATTGTACCACTGTATTCATCTTTCTGAAGGGGTTGCACGATTCAGAGCACATAATAAATTGAAATACGTTATTTACATACGTACAGGTAAACCATACCAATTTTTCTTTTCTATTACAGTGGCTGCGAGTTTAATTTTTTATATTATTTACAATAAAATATATTTCTTTTACCTTATGCAGTCAATTTTCAAAATGTGAACCATTCCCATTGTAGAAGTATTACTTGAGCCGATGGAATTTGATTCTCACTATTGTGATGTAATAATCTTTTCTCTGTGAAGAACAGTTAAGGGTGAGTAAACCATATAACTGTCTTTGGATCAAAACTTATCTTCCAAAATGACATATTAGTGTAGTCATTTAAAAGTACAGTAAATTCTGTCGCTTCACTGGCGATCGACAGTGCTCAGTTTGTTCTTACAGCACCGGCACTTTGGCTGGCGCGTGACAGTTGGAAACAAACTAAATCGTTCACATGAAGTTTCTCTTTGGGATTGTGTTGGTGTCTTCTTTGAAAAGTTCGTGGAGGCCAATTCATCGATTCCTTCGGTGTCATGCCCTATTGATTTGAAAAGTTCAAGAATTTCGAGGACAGTGAACACTACTACACTAAGTGGATATGTCTTTTGCTTGTAGGAAGTCCTTCTAACTTTCTACCAAGAACTGGGATTATAATCCTGTACTTCCTTCCTGACAACACACTGTGAGTTAGTCTTCCTTACCTGTTTGCCGGTCACGCTTTCTTTTTACTTAATACATGTATTCACTATATATTTACATGTTGTCCTGTATAGGTTATGGCTTTTAAAAACATAATTTTCTGATTCAGTTCATTTTACCACACTGTTAACTAATTTTTCCAGTCATCTGATTTACGTTTTACATTGACAAAATGTGGGTCAGTTTCCTACACATTGAATTATCTGGAAATATTGTTCTTATTCTTTAAAATAAGATTTCGTATCATGCGCTCATTTTTACAGATACGTCAGAGAAAAACACTTTGACACAAATCTACTTAAGACCTGTAAGTGTTTGAACAAACATGATGATGTATCAAAGCGACAAAGGCAGAATACTAAAGTAGCTTAAATAAAAGAATAAAAGAAAATCGTGGCGTATCAGCAGTATACCATAGATTTATTGCTTAATATTATATCATTGTATCACTTGTGCACACGTGTTTTTCTATTGTAGTAGTGAGATGTACAGTTCAGAGTGTAGCATGTCGGCATAGTAGTTCCACTCACGAAACACCAGTGTGTTGCGCTATTCTGTTTTGTTATTTTGTTTGCTTCTCCAACATGACAGATGATTTTCTCAGTTAGTTATTGTTTATTGCTAAAATACGTGTAAATACGTTACATATAGCATACACAGTATGTTTCATTGCGAAATGCACCTCTGCATTCAGGAAAACAAACATTAAACCTTTATAGTTAAAAAAATTATTCAAGCAATCAAATAGACATAACAAAGGAAACGTAAATAAATTATGATTGTGCCACAGCACATACGTGTTAAGTGAAAATATTTATGTGTAGACAGAAGAATAAATAAAATTTACTTTGGATAAGCTGTAGTATTGCAGATACGTGTCTGTTATGTAAAAGAAGTACCTGTTCTTGATGACATAAATACTAAGAATATTCAGTGCATTTGTTTTGTTTGATGATTCCCATGAAGCATGTTTCTGTAGCTTCCCTTACCTTCGGATATTCTGTTCGCTGATTCTGTACAGGGTGAAATTTGAGATCCTCGTTTGGATACAAGCCCCGAATTTAGTTGTTTCTAGGATCTGACAATAAGCAGCAACCTGGATGTATGCGGCTAACAACGTATGGTCTTCCGTATAGTAACGCCCATGTGGTGTTTCCTCGCTTAATCTGTGATGATTTTCGGTGATTTTTACATCTACATCTACATTTATACTCCGCAAGCCACCCAACGGTGTGTGGCGGAGGGCACTTTACGTGCCACTGTCATTACCTCCCTTTTCTGTTCCAGTCGCGTATGGTTCGCGGGAAGAACGACTGTCTGAAAGTCTCCGTGCGCGCTCGAATCTCTCTAATTTTACATCCGTCATCTCCTCGGGAGGTATAAGTAGGGGGAAGCAATATATTCGATACCTCATCCAGAATCGCACCCTCTCGAAACCTGGCGAGCAAGCTACACCGCGATGCAGATCGCCTCTCTTGCAGAGTCTGCCACTTGAGTTTGCTAAACATCTCCGTAACGCTATCACGGTTACCAAATAACCCTGTGACGAAACGCGCCGCTCTTCTTTGGATCTTCTCTATCTCCTCCGTCAACTCGATCTGGTACGGATCCCACACTGTTGAGCAATACTCAAGTATAGGTCGAACGAGTGTTTTGTAAGCCACCTCCTTTGTTGATGGACTACATTTTCTAAGGACTCTCCCAATGAATCTCAACCTGGCACCCGCCTTACCAACAATTAATTTTATATGATCATTCCACTTCAAATCGTTCCGCACGCATACTCCCAGATATTTTACAGAAGTAACTGCTACCAGTGTTTGTTCCGCTATCATATATTCATACATTAAAGGATCCTTATTTCTATGTATTCGCAATACATTACATTTGTCTATGTTAAGGGTCAGTTGCCACTCCCTGCACCAAGTGCCTGTCCGCTGCAGATCTTCCTACATTTCGCTACAATTTTCTAATGCTGCAACTTCTCTATATACTACAGCATCATCCGCGAAAAGCCGCATGGAACTTCCGACACTATCTACTAGGTCATTTATATATATTGTGAAAACCAATGGTCCCATAACACTCCCATGTGGCACACCAGAGGTTACTTTAACGTCTGTAGACGCCTCTCCATTGATAACAACATGCTCTGTTCTGTTTGCTAAAAACTCTTCAATCCAGCCACACAGCTGGTCTGATATTCCGTAGGCTCTTACTTTGTTTATCAGGCGACAGTGCGGAACTGTATCGAACGCCATCCTGAAGTCAAGGAAAATAGCAGCTACTTGGGAGCCTGTATCTAATATTTTCTGGGTCTCATGAACAAATAAAACGAGTTGGGACCCACACGATCGCTGTTTCCGGAATCCATGTTGATTCCTACAGAGTAGATTCTGTGTTTCCAAAAACGACATGATACTCGAGCAAAAAACATGTTCTAAAATTCTGCAACAGATCGACGTCAGAGATATAGGTCTATAGTTTTGCGCATCTGCTCGACGACCCTTCTTGAAGACTGGGACTACCTGTGCTCTTTTCCAATCATTTGGAACCTTCCGTTCCTCTAGAGACTTGCGGTACACGGCTGTCAGAAGGGGGGCAAGTTCTTTCGCGTACTCTGTGTAGAAACGAATTGGTATCCCGTCGGACTTTCCTCTTTGAGTGATTCCAGTTGCTTTTCTATTCCTTGGACACTTATTTCGATGTCAGCCATTTTTTCGTTTGTGCGAGGATTTAGAGAAGGAACTGCAGTGCGGTCTTCCTCTGTGAAACAGCTTTGGAAAAAGGCGTTTAGTATTTCATCTTTACGCGTGTCATCCTCTGTTTCAATGCCATCATCATCCCGGAGTGTCTGGATATGCTGTTTCGAGCCACTTACTGATTTAACGTAAGACCAGAACTTCCTAGGATTTTCTGTTAAGTCGGTACATAGAATTTTACTTTCGAATTCACTGAACGCTTCACGCATAGCCCTCCTTACGCTGACTTTGACATCTTTTAGGTTCTGTTTGTCTGAGAGGTTTTGGCTGCGTTTAAACTTGGAGTGAAGCTCTTTACTTTCGCAGTAGCTTCCTAACTTTGTTGTTGAACCACGGTGGGTTTTCCCGTCCCTCACAGTTTTACTCGGCACGTACGTGTCTAAAACGCATTTTACAATTGCCTTAAACTTTTTCCATAAACACTCAACAATGTCAGTGTCGGAACAGAAATTTTCGTTTTGATCTGTTAGGTAGTCTGAAATCTGCCTTCTATTACTCTTGCTAAACAGATAAACCTTCCTCCCTTTTTTTATATTCCTATTAACTTCCATATTCAGGGATGCTGCAACGGCCTTATGATCACCGATTCCCTGTTCTGCACTTACAGAGTCGAAAAGTTCGGGTCTGTTTGTTATCAGTAGGTCCAAGATGTTATCTCCACGAGTCGGTTCTCTGTTTAATTGGTCGAGGTAATTTTCGGATACTGCACTCAGTATAATGTCACTCGATGCCCTGTCCCTACCATCCGTCCTAAACATCTGAGTGTCCCAGTCTATATCTGGTAAATTGAAATCTGCACCTAAGACTATAATATGCTGAGAAAATTTATGTGAAATGTATTCCAAATTTTCTCTCAGTTGTTCTGCAACTAATGCTGCTGAGTCGGGAAGTCGGTAAAAGGAGCCAATTATTAACCTAGCTCGGTTGTTGAGTGTAACCTCCACCCATAATATTTCACAGGAACTATCCACTTCTACTACACTACAGGATAAACTACTACTAACAGCGACAAACACGCCACCACCGGTTGCATGCAATCTATCCTTTCTAAACACCGTTTGTGCCTTTGTAAAAATTTCGGCTGAAATTATCACTGGCTTCAGCCAGCTTTCTGTACCTATAACGATTTCAGCTTCGGTGCTTTCTATCAGCGCTTGAAGTTCCGGTACTTCACCAATGCAGCTTCGACAGTTTACAATTACAATACCGATTGCTGCTTGGTCCCCACATGTCCTGACTTTGCCCTGTACCCTTTGAGGCTGTTGCCCTTTCTGCACTTGCCCGAGGCCATCTAACCTAAAAAACCGCCCAGTCCACGCCACACAACCCTTGCTATCCGTGTAGCCACTTGCTGTGTGTAGTGGACTCCTGACCTATCCAGCGGAACCCGAAACCTCACCACCCTATGGCGCAAGTCGAGGAATCTGCAGCCCACACGGTCGCAAAACCGTCTCAGCCTCTTATTCAGACCCTCCACTCGGCTCTGTACCAAAGGTACGCAGTCAGTCCTGTCGACGATGCTGCAGATGATGAGCTCTGCTTTCATCCCGCTAGCGAGACTGGCAGTCTTCACCAAATCAGATAGCCGCCGGAAGCCAGAGAGGATTTCCTCCGATCCATAGCGACACAGATCATTGGTGCCGACATGAGCGACCACCTGCAGATGGGTGCACCCTGTACCCTTCATGGCATCCGAAAGGACCCTTTCCACATCTGGAATGACTCCACCCGGTGTGCACACGGAGTGCACATTGGTTTTCTTCCCCTCTCTTGCTGCCTTATCCCTAAGGGGCCCCATCACGCGCCTGACGTTGGAGCTCCCAAATATCAGTAAGCCCACCCTCTGCGACTGCCCGGATCTTGCAGACTGAGGGGCAATCTCTGGAACAGGACAAGCAGCCGTCTCCGGCCGAACATCAGTATCAGCCGGAGACAGAGCCTGAAACCGGTTCGTCAGACAAACTGGAGAGGCCTTCCGTTCAGCCCTCCGGAATGTCTTTCGCCCCCTGCCACGCCTTGAGATGACCTCCCACTCTACCACAGGTGAGGGATCAGCCTCAATGTGGGCAGTATCCTGGGCAGCCACAGTCGTAGTCCGATCGGGGGATGCGTGGGATGAGCTGGCCGTCACCAACAAACCCCCATCCGGACCCCCACAGTGATGCCCATTGGCAACAGCCTCAAGCTGTGTGACCGAAGCCAACACTGCCTGAAGCTGGGAGCGAAGGGATGCCAACTCAGCCTGCATCCGAACACAGCAGTTGCAGTCCCTATCCATGCTAAAAACTGTTGTACAAATAACGTCTGCACTAATCTACAGAGAGCACAAACAAATCGACGCAAAATTTAAACGGTTATTAAAATACAAGATTGCCTAGTAAATGCAGTAATGCTGCTACTTGCGCACTGCTGACACACTGCTTGGCGGCGGAAGGAGACTACGCGATTTTACACTAATCAGGTACTAAAACGCGATGCTACAACTCTCAAATACTATAATACGCCCGAAATTTATGAATTTGAACAATGCAAGTACCAAAAACACGCAAAGAAAGTAAGAATTAAACTATGTAACAAATGAGTGAGCTAGGAGTATACGACTTTCTGCTGGCAGCTGCTTATCCAACGGCGGCAGGGAGCACACAGGATATTTTTAAGCAGGATTTTATTTCCGATTTCATAATTCTGTACATTTCTTAGATTCTCATGATATTGTTGCTTTCGGAAATAAGCTTCCCGTGTTAGTCCAAATTAAAATAGATCTTTTTTTATCGTAGGTTGCAGATTTCCCATGAAACTTCAGAATGACTTCCCATACGTCATGTATTGGAAGATGATTTAGTACTTGTTTAAATCGTGTTAAATATTGTACCCAATGAGTGTGTTTGCTGTTGGTAGGTCCGCATGAGGCGGTTAAGGTCGGGAAATACTCATTCGCAGGGTTGGCTTGCAGACTGAAACGTAATATCAGGATTATTTTTATATCCTTCTGTGGTAGGTATTGTATCCTGTAAGATAAGATGCATCGTCTGACAGTAACGCTTTAGATTTTCCCATTTTACGTATGTAATGATCAGAGATTTTTTTGATGATTGTTGTTGTTATGGTTGGCTTAGATGAGTGCAATTTAACAAGGTTTTAAAATACATCGTAAAGTGGGTAACATACCACACACCCACAAGTGGCGTCTGATGAGGACCGGTAACGTCAATGGCAACTGCTTCTTGTGCCTTACTTGGTAAAATGGCATCCAATTCATTTTTGGTAGTAGCAATGATTGCTTTCGTTTAATGGCTTTTATACATGTATGCGTAAGTCGATTAATCTTGCGTCGCATGTTCGGGAAATAAAAAACACATTTGTTTTTGTAAACACCTCTTTGTCCCAAAATGCCCCCCCCAAGCATGATGTGTGTAGCAAACGATCGCGTCAGTACTGTCTACAGGTACGCACACTCACCGAACGTCAATGTCTATAGGAGAATAATACATCGCTATACAAAGTGTAGTATTGTTTTAGTGGGGTAGCGTCACTGTGTCGTTACTGTCCTCTTACTTGTACCACTTGGGATCATTTCCTTGTAAGCTCTTCATGACAATGTAATACTGCCTGTAATATCGAACTTGCGTAACTAAGATTCCGCAGTCAGATATCTGCTCTATTGTTTCAGTGTTCTCGGGTAGTCCTTCCGGTAATTGGGATAGTGCGTCAGCTATAATTTTCAGTTTATCTGAGATATGGATTATTTCAAAAGAGCATTCTTGTACAAGTAACATCCAATGTGATAAACCTCCCCGTAAAAGTTTGCTTGACAGAACAAACTTATCCTGGTGGTCAGTGCAAACTTTTATGTTTCTGCAATATGTGAACCATGAACATTGCCGCTGGTGGGGAGGCTTGCGTGCCTCACCGATACAGATAGCCGCACCGTGGGTGCAACCACATCAGAGGGGTATCTGTTGAGGGGTCAGACAAACCTGTGGTTTCTGAAGAGGGGCAGCAGTCTTTCTAGTAGTTGCAGGGGCTCTGGATGGTTGACTGATCTGCCCTTGTAACACCAACCAAAACGGCTTTCTGTGCTGGTACTGCGAACGACTGAAAGAAAGGGGAACAACAAACTTAATTAACTCCGAGCCCATGCAGCTTCACTGTACGGTTAAATGATAATAGGGTCCTCTTGGGTACAACATTCCGGAGGAAAATAGTCCCTCATTCGCATCTCCGAGCGGGAACTACTCAGGAGGATCACGAGAAACGAAACTGGCATTCTTCGAATCGGAGAGTGGAATGTCAGATCCCTTAATCGGGCAGGTAGGTTAGAAAATTTGTAAAGGGAAGTAGGTAGGTTAAAGTTAGTTACAGTGGGAATTAGTGAAGTTCGGTGGCAGGAGGAACAAGATTTTCGGTCAGGTGAATAGAGGATTATAAATACATAACCAAATAACGCTAATGCAGGAGTAGGTTTAATAATGAATAAAATATAGGAACGCGGATAAGCTACTACGAACAGTATATTGAATGCATTATTGTAGCCAAGATAGACACGAAGCCCACGCCTACTACAGTAGTACAAGTTAATATGCCAACTAGCTCCACAGATGATGAAGAAATTGAAAACAAAAATGTATGATGCGACAAAAGAAATTATTCAGATAGTTAAGGGAGACGAAAATTTAATAATCATGGGGGACTGGGATTCGACTATAGGAAAAGGAAGAGAAGGAAAAGTAGAAGGGGTATATAGAATAATAGTAAGAAATGAAAGAAGAAGCCCCGCCTGGTAGAATTTTGCACAGAGAATAATTTAAACATAGCTAACACTTGGTTTAAAAATCACGAAAGAGGGTCATTCAACAGACCTGGAGGCAGCAGAGGTTTTCAAATTTTTTATATAACGATCAGACAGAGATTTTGAAACCACGTTTTAAACTGTAAGACATTTCCAGGGGCAGATCAGGACTCTGCTCTCAATTTATTGGTTATGAACTCTAGATTAAGACTGAAGAAACTGCAAAAAGGCAGGAATTTAAGGATATTGGACCCGGTTAAACTGGAAGAACCAGAGGTTGTAGAGGGTTTCAGAAAGATCATTAGGGATCGGTTGACAAAAACAGAGGAAAAAATACAGTACAAGAAAAATGTGTAGCTTTGAGGGAGGAAACAGAGAAGGCAGCAGAGGATCAGGTAAGTGAAAAGAAAACGGTCAGTAGAAATCCTAGGGTAACAGAAGAGATAGTGAATTTAATTTATGAAAGAAGAACATAAAAAAATACAGTAAATGAAGCACACGAAAAGGAATACAAATGTCTAAAAAATGAGATCTACACGAAGTGCAAAATGGCCAAGCAGGAATGGCTAGAGGATGAGTGAAAGAATGTAGAGCCATAAATCAGTAGGGATAAGATAGATGCTTCCTACAGGAAAGTTAGACATATGGAGAAAAGAGAACCGCCTCAATGAACATTGAGAGCTAGGATGGAAAACCAGTCCGAAGCAAAGAAGGGAAAGCAGAGAGGCGGAAGGAGTATACAGAGGGTCTATATAAGGGCGATGTACTTGAGAGCATTATTATGGAAATGGAAGAGGACGTAGATGAAGACGAAATGGGAGATATGATGCTGTGTGAAGAATTTGGCAGAGCACTGAAATACCTAAGTCGAATCAAGGCCACAGGAATACACAACATTCCATTAGGGCTACTGATAGCCTTGGGAGAGCCAGACCTGACGAAACCTTACGATCTAGTGAGGAAGATGTATGAGACAGGCGAAATACCTTCCGACTTCAAGAAGAATCCAATAATTCCAATGTAAAGAATGCAGGTGTTGACAGGTGTGAAAATTACCGAACTACCAGTTTAATAAGTCATGCTTGCAAAATGCTAACAGGAATTCTTTTTGAGCGAATGGAAAATCTGGTAGAAGCCGCCCTCTGGGAAGATTAGTTCGGATTCTGTAGAAATGTCGGAACACGCGAACCAATACTGACGATACGACTTATCTTAGAAGATATGTTAAGAAATGCCAACCCACATTTCTAGTATTTGTAGACGCAGAAAAACCTTTTGACGATGTTAACTGGAATACTCTGTTTCAAATTCTGAACGTGGCAGGTGTAAAATACAGGGAGCGAAAGGGTATTTAAAATTTGTACAGAAACCAGATGGTAGTTATAAGAGTCGAGGGTCATGAAAGGGAAGCAGTGATTGAGAAGGAAGGGGGACAGGGTAGTAGAGTATCCTCGATATTATTCAATCTATATATTGAGCAAGAACTAAAGAAAACCCATAGAGAAGAAATAAAAACTTGCAGGTTTACCGACGACATTGTAATTCTGTCAGTGACAGCAAAGGGCCTGGAAGAGCAGCTGAATGGAATGGACAGTGTGCTGGTCGGAGTAGCCGAGCGGTTCTAGGCGGTACAGTCTGGAACCGCTTGACCGCTACGGTCGCAGGTTCGAGTCCTGCCTTGGGCATGGATGTGTCTGATGTCCTTAGGTTAGTTTGGTTTACGTTGTTCTAAGTTCTAGGGGACTGATGACCTCAGACGTTATGTCCCATAGTGCCCAGAGCCATGTGAACCATTTTTGAATGGACAGTGTCTTGAAAGGAGGATATAAAATGAACACGAACTAAAGCAAAACGAGGATAATGGAATGCAGTCTAAGTAAATTAGGTGATTCTGACGGGTTTAGATTAGGAAACTAGACACCTAAAGTAGAAAATGAGTTTTGCTACTTGGGGAACAAAATAACTGATGATGGTCAGAGTAGAGAGGATATAAAAAGTAGACTGGCTATGACAAGGAAAGTTCTGAAGATGAGAAATTTGTTAACGTCGAGTATAGATTTAAGTGTCAGGAAGTCTTTCCTGAAAGTATTTGTATGGAGTGTAGCCATGTATGGAAGTGAAACATGGACGATAAACAATGTAGACAAGAAGAGAACAGAAGCTTTCGAAATGTGGTGCTACGGAAGAATGCTAAGTATTAGATGGGTAGATCATCTAACTAATGAGGAGGTACTGAATGGAATTGGGGAGAAGAGAAATTTGTGACACAACTTGACTAGAAGAAGGGATCGGTTGGCAGGACACCAATTTAGTATTAGAGGGAAGCGTGGAAGAGGGAGACCAAGAGATGAATAGACTAAACAGATTCAGAAGGATGTAGGCTGCAGTAGTTATTCGGTTTTTATCGGTTATTATCAAGCCAGTCTCTGGACCTAAGGTGACGACAAGAACAACAACAACGATATGAAACAATTAAATTTCTGATCCTGGCTTCAAGACTTTTAACTAAAAGTCTAAGAACCCGACATTGTCTAGTGTATTGGAGAGGTCGCAGGTGCCGGATAGTGAACGTTCCATTAGATACGGTGAACAGCTGCGAATGCTGAATAAGCAGTACCAGACCAAGGAAAAATAACACCAAATCCATTTGCGCCGGTCTTGTAGCAAGTGGCAAAGTGGTCAGTGTCTGTTCACCAGTGGTGTAGCTGCGGCTGAAATTTATATTCTGGAACCTACCCTTCCAGTCTTAAAACTCTTGAGTTCACTCAGTGAGTCTACTCAACCTCACCTGATTCCAGGTACAATCGTCATGAAGCAGTTTGATAATCACATTATTACCCCAGATGGTCAGTCCAACGTCAGTATTACTGGCGCAACTGGTCCTTCGGATTCTGGGGTGGCCAGGTTAAAATGCAGTGTGATTCAACAGGGAAAGTCGGAGTCCTCTGGACAACTTAAACCCAAAACAAATACATTTTTTGCAACACCTAAAATACAGACAGTTTCGCAACCAGGTAAACTTCATAAATTGGGAGATACATTAAAAGAACAGAAGATTCAAATTTTGGCACTTCATGATACACGAATGACGAAAGAGAACACCATGTATTTCGGTAATTATCGTCTTTTTAAAAATAAAACTAATTAAAGAATAATAAAACACCACATCTGGGAGTGCTTTTGCATTCTCCAAAAATATTTTAAATTCAATAACAGAGGTAAAATCTATTAATAATAGATTGACGAAAATTTTTCTTAAATGGACAAATAAGGCATACGCTTTAATTAATGCCCATATGCCAGTCAGTGAGGATAACGGTAAAAAACCCGAAGAAGTTAATGAAACTTGGGAAACGTTAGAAAGCGTCATCTCGAAAATTCCCTTAAACCATGTTATAATTTTAATTCGTGAGTTTGATGCTCAATTAGGTAAAGAGAAAAAGAAAGATAAGTAACGGTGGGTGGATTGCCTGCTCATAAATGGACAAGCCAACATGGCCGAAGAGTTGTCGAAAGATGCTAAAATTTTGACCTTAAAAACATGTCAACACATTTTAAAAAGAACCCTTCTAAACAAAGAACTTGGTGGGCACGCAATTAATTTATTGGGGAATTTCAATAATGCAGCAATTTCATACCCAAACTACAAAAAAAAGTTCGAGTTATGGCAAGGGCTAAAGTAGGTTCTGACCAGTATTTAATCCAATAAAACCAAAACTTTAACCTCAAAAACTATTCAAAACGAAAACTGTTATCCCAAAGTTTGGCACTGCTAAAATAATCCCAACTCTATCAAACGAACTTGACAAAAAGCAAACCAACAATTGGCAAAGCCTAAAAGAAAGACTTATTACAACAGCACAAAATTTAATTCATTCTGAAAGGATGAAACAAATTTGAAGAGAAAGGAAGGCCAATCAACAAATGTGACATTGGTGGATTGTACCTCGCGTGGTCCTATTTGGGCCAATACGTGAGTAAGAATAATAATAATAAAATATTTCTTAAAAGACCACACGATTGCAAGTGTTTCCAGTTTCGTTGATGAATATGTACCTTCTCATTCTGTTAATGTTCTATTGGCAAAGCTAATTATTCTTACTTATTGTTTCACCGGTTCTTTTACGCTCTAGAATAGACAAGAACCCAAACCTGGCTACACAGAAGTCTTCATCTATATCTCAATGGCATATGCTGTCTGAGTATTTTAGTGCTTCTTTAACTGCATTGAACTCATTCGTACATTCAGGCGTCCAAAATCATAATATGTTTTTTTAAGCAGACTGAGTAGAGGTGAACTATTGATTAACTGGTCAGGAAGGAATCGACTAAGGAATGAACACAATTTGTTTGTGGAAAAGGAAAATTTTGAATTGCACTGATCGTATTTTGATCTGGATGTATACCCCGCAATGTGATAATTCGTTCCAAGAACTTGATCTCTTTTCTAGAGAGTTTAGATATTTGCAAGTTTGCCATTACCCCTGCCTGTGCAATTTCGTCTTAAGTCTATTCCAAAATGTGTGTATGTCTTTCCCAGGTATGCTCAAGATACTCCAGAACTAACGTTTAATCCAAACCGTAAAACACATAATTGGTAGCTTCAACCTGTACAGATAAAAGCAGTGTATTTCCTGCATGCAGGTTGTTAATTTTACTTTCCAATAAAATCTTTTGAATTTATGCTGGTGAGGCATTTGACTCCTAAAAATTTCTACATTTTTTCTTCCAAGCTCTCTGGTGTAATACGCACAGTCATAATGGTATTGTTCATAGCACGCACATTTAGCTCGAGAAGAATGCTTCCATTACGTTTATTCGAAGCAAGACGTGGACTGCTGTATAGTGGCATTGATGTTTCAATTATTTTCCAAGCTAACATGTGTTTACCCCTCGCTGCATATCGTTTAGGCCTGGATACTGTATATGTGTTGTAATAAAAAAACGTCATAGGGCGAACTTCAATATTATAGTATAAGTCTTCATTATCGGTGGTTTCCGTGTGAAAACTTGTATATATTGTAGCAACACATCATATAACTTACCTTGTTGGTCGTTATCAATCTCAGCAGATTGTGTAACTTTATCGCTGATGAGTACTTCCAAGTCTACTACTTCTTCACTTGTTATGAGTGGGTAATCAGTATAATTTCCATCATTGTCTAACAGTTGTATCTTATAACCTTGCAGTATGTACTGCGGTTTAACTTTTACTTCAACTGCCTCGCCGTCATTTGTTGAGTAACATTTTCCTGATGAGAAATCGAAATACACTCCTGGAAATTGAAATAAGAACACCGTGAATTCATTGTCCCAGGAAGGGGAAACTTTATTGACACATTCCTGGGGTCAGATACATCACATGATCACACTGACAGAACCACAGGCACATAGACACAGGCAACAGAGCATGCACAATGTCGGCACTAGTACAGTGTATATCCACCTTTCGCAGCAATGCAGGCTGCTATTCTCCCATGGAGACGATCGTAGAGACGCTGGATGTAGTCCTGTGGAACGGCTTGCCATGCCATTTCCACCTGGCGCCTCAGTAGGACCAGCGTTCGTGCTGGACGTGCAGACCGCGTGAGACGACGCTTCATCCAGTCCCAAACATGCTCAATGGGGGACAGATCCGGAGATCTTGCTGGCCAGGGTAGTTGACTTACACCTTCTAGAGCACGTTGGGTGGCACGGGATACATGCGGACGTGCATTGTCCTGTTGGAACAGCAAGTTCCCTTGCCGGTCTAGGAATGGTAGAACGATGGGTTCGATGACGGTTTGCATGTACCGTGCACTATTCAGTGTCCGCTCGACGATCACCAGTGGTGTACGGCCAGTGTAGGAGATCGCTCCCCACACCATGATGCCGGGTGTTGGCCCTGTGTGCCTCGGTCGTACGCAGTCCTGATTGTGGCGCTCACCTGCACGGCGCCAAACACGCATACGACCATCATTGGCACCAAGGCAGAAGCGACTCTCATCGCTGAAGACGACACGTCTCCATTCGTCCCTCCACTCACGCCTGTCGCGACACCACTGGAGGCGGGCTGCACGATGTTGGGGCGTGAGCGGAAGACGGCCTAACGGTGTGCGGGACCGTAGCCTAGCTTCATGGAGACGGTTGCGAATGGCCCTCGCCGATACCCCAGGAGCAACAGTGTCCCTAATTTGCTGGGAAGTGGCGGTGCGGTCCCCTACGGCACTGCGTAGGATCCTACGGTCTTGGCGTGCATCCGTGCGTCGCTGCGGTCCGGTCCCAGGTCGACGGGCACGTGCACCTTCCGCCGACCACTGGCGACAACATCGATGTACTGTGGAGACCTCACGCCCCACGTGTTGAGCAATTTGGCGGTACGTCCACCCGGCCTCCCGCATGCCCACTGTACGCCCTCGCTCAAAGTCCGTCAACTGCACATACGGTTCACTCCACGCTGTCGCGGCATGTTACCAGTGTTAAAGACTGCGATGGAGCTCCGTATGCCACGGAAAACTGGCTGACACTGACGGCGGCGGTGCACAAATGCTGCGCAGCTAGCGCCATTCGACGGCCAACACCGCGGTTCCTGGTGTGTCCGCTGTGCCGTGCGTGTGATCATTGCTTGTACAGCCCTCTCGCAGTGTCCGGAGCAAGTATGGTGGGTCTGACACACCGGTGTCAATGTGTTCTTTTTTCCATTTCCAGGGGTGTATCTACCCCTACGAGACAACCTGTGACTGAGCGATCAATTACAAGGAGTGGGCGTTCCTTGACTCCATTTCCAAGCTGTAGAGTCACGATAACTCTATTAGACTTAAGGCCAACGGCGGATATGATCCGGCATTTGTGAACAGGGGATTTCAGAACAGGGCCTAGTTCCATCATATTTCTGTACAGATTATATGACACAGCACATACGGCTGCCTCCGTATCTAATATGACAGTAGTGGGCACACCGCCAACAATTTCTTCGGTCGTGGATTGTATTACTTCGGTCTGCAGTTCACGAGATCCAGTATTTTCGCGTTTTACCTCGTCGCGTAAGCCCGTGCCCCCTTCGTATCTTAGAAGCAGTATAGGTTCCGTCTCTTTACTACTCTGCTTATACTGTGCCTTTGTGTTAGTATCACACAACAGGTTGTTACCGTTTTATTGTAATTGTTGTTGTTGTTGTTGTGGTTATCGTCTCACATACAGTCACTGGTCATCATTCGGGAGTGAGATGTGACCATATTTAATTTGACGGGCCACTTCAGTTATATTTAGTTGCGTGTATTGTCTTTGCCAGTCTCCCTGTACTGCATGACCTGTTGTCTGGTTCTATGTATTCTTTTGATTTCTACTGTTGGTGTTATCAAACGTTGGCGAATTCCTTGCATTAGTTGAATCATTATTCGGCGGATACCATAGCTATTGTCAGTTTCACTGATTTTTATTTCTATTTCGGCTATCAGACCGTCGATTTCCGTAATTATGGTTCCGCTTGTATGGCCGTTTCCATGTCAACTATTTCCTCTGTTATTACTGTCATCGCAACCTGGATTAAATCTATTTCTGGTCTTCTTTCTTTGGTGGTTAGATGGTTACGGACCTTAATTTCACGGTGCCGAATTCGCTTGCGGCGGCTGATTCGCCAGCGCCACGTAGTTCACAGAATTCTCGCGGTTCGAGTTGTATTGGTCATACTGCCGCGGCGGCACCGAGTGGGCTGACTGGTCGCTATTATTGTTCCGCGAGCATCTTCCTATCGAATAGAGAACAGACACGAAGTTATTCAGTGTCCGTCTCGGTTACTTGCACCAAGTTTTCGCGTATCTCATACGGCAACTTCGCCATTAAGATGCGCAAAGCGTCTCGCTTCGAAAGTGGTTCATCCCAGTCATGGGTCAAGTTTAGGTATTTGTCAAAATGACGCCGTAGGCTTCCTTGGTGAGGATTAAGGAATTCTGGGTCAAAAATTAGTTTTCTAAGTCTCTCTTGAAGCGCTCCCGACCAAAACTTGTTCAAAAATCCCCGTTAAAATTTCTCATCATCTATGCAGTTATCTGCTGTCTCAGTTGCCCATACGGAAGCTTCACCATGAATGTAACCTACTATGTAGTTGATCTTTTGCCATCGGTCCAGGTTCTAGGTAAAGCAGTCATAAACGATTTCAGGAAAACGATGGCATTTACAGTCTTCTTTTCCGGGGTGAATACTTGGAACTGACGATGTTTACGTAGATTTCCTTCTTATAATACTGTAGATAGATTTGGTACTCTTTACGTGTTACACATCATATCATAGATAGGGTTCTTAATAAAATAATTATTCGCATTCTCATAGCTACGTGAAGTTCGTATCTGATCAGTATTTTATGTCGTTGGGGCAGCCGTACGTGATGTTTACTGTGGCCTCCGTTACTTGCTTTAATTCACAGTCGCTCCGACACATTCCAGTTGCCATTCCGGCAAGTCTTCGTCTACACTTTGCTTAAGATGTTCCACTTCACTTGACTGTTGTAGCTTCACGAATTCACTACTACTACGACTCTCAATCACCGACCGTTGCACTGCACGCGACAGCTCTTCATTGACACTTCGGTCAGTATGGTTGTCTTTCTCATTTATCCATTCTGAAAAGTTACAAGTAAATGTATTCATGTGCTCGTCATATTGTAATTTCAAACAGTGGATATGGTGGGTAGTAAAACGTTCAACTTGTAAAGCTTGAAATCTAACACTGAGGGTGGAATTTTCTGTAGTACGTTTATCTATGGTACTTGACAAAGCCTCGCAAACGTAAGACAAATTGGAGGAATTACTAGTCAGTACCTGTTGTTGTGTCTTTAGATTATCATTTTCTTGTGTTAACTGATTTATATTTTTCGGCATTTCATTACTAAAGGTATCCCTTATAGTTTTACGTACTTCCAGGTCAATTTTCATATCATTTAAAAGCCTTTTAAACATATTTCATTACTAAATTCAGCGGCATCTTGTGTTCGCGTGTTTGTTAAATCGACTGAAAGTCGCTAATATTTGGTTGTGGTTCCATGTGAATATCAGATGAAAGTGCAATATTGCCAGGTTGTATAATGTTTTCTGATACGACAGCATTAGTATTTTCTATCTCCGTATCTGTTAATCTGTTACGTATTCTTCACTTGGAACTATAATGTTCTGATTTACACTAGGTGTATTTGCCTTTTCACCATTTTCAACATAATGTTATGAACTGAGTAATTTCACTTAAAATTTTTCTTTGAAAACATGATGGTAAACAAGCAAGGTAGACGTTAATGTTATAGTTCGTGGGTTCAAATGGCTCTGAGCACTATGGGACTTAACATCTATGGTCATCAGTCCCCTAGAACTTAGAACTACTTAAACCTAACTAACCTAAGGACAGCACACAACACCCAGCCATCACGAGGCAGAGAAAATCCCTGACCCCGCCGGGAATCGAACCCGGGAACCCGGGCGTGGGGAGCGAGAACGCTACCGCACGACCACGAGATGAGGGCTGTAGTTCGTTTACAATACTGGTATCTTCTGTGTTAGCAATTACGACACGCCATAACATCGGCCATCTTAGGCTAGGTAACCTGCATATTGATAGAATGAAGACTTGCACGGTCGGATGACATTCCTGCTGGTAAACTTTTTCAGGTATAAGGTCGTGTCCACGAAACTCTTCCATTTCTAACTTTTCGTCCAGAATTGCCCTGGACATGTTCAGAGGCATTACTCCTCCGTTGACTCCTGCTGACTAATCAGTCTGACGTCTGAGGGCGACAAACATGCTGTAGAAAAAGGGGGCGTGGCAGAAGTTGCACATGATAAGCAGAGATCATCTTCTTCAAAGATACAATTTAATTGTGGATTGTCGTCTTGACAAAGATAAAAAAAATCTGTTTAGCGAGTTTGCAGAATTACTGTCCATGCGTCGCTAAGTTTCATGGACTATTCTTTCCTTTTAAAATTACCCGTACGTTTAAACACTTCATTGGCTTCTCTACATAGCCGTGGATAATAGTTCGTAGTTATAGATAAAATTTTTGTTTCAGATAACTTCACTTCATGACTTCCTGGCTGAAGAGCATGCTCTGCTACAGCCGATCTGTCTGTTATTCGTAGTTGGCAAAGACTTTTCTGTTCCGTTAGCTGTGAATTCATGCTTCTCTTGGATGTTCCAAAGTAACTTCACTAAACGTAAAAGAAATTTTATGTATTCCATCTGCTAATAGAAGAGGGGTGTATCCCTCACAGATCCGAGAGCTTGATCTGCTTTCCGGTTTAATGTTATGTTTCTGTAATATCTTTCCGTTCTGATCTGTTACTTTTTTAATAAAAGAGAGAGGAACTGCATTCTTCCATCGTTGCTTTTCATGCTCTTCCTTTGATCTTCCGTTATTTGGTTGTAGAACTCCCTTAACTTCCTTCAACGAGTAGCCATTTTTCTCGAAAGCCTACTTTAGATGTTTTACGTAATTCAGAGTCCAGCTGTTCCGCCATGCAAATCCCTTTCACTCTATCGGCAACACTTTTAATGACGCATCTCTTTTGTTGTGGGGGCGGTTACAGTTGTTATTTAAGTATCTACTCATGTGAGTTACTTTTCGCAAAACCTTACATTCCAAACGTCCATCGGTGTGTCTCATAATTAAAACATCTAGGAAAGGTATTTTGTTGTCATTTTCTATTTCCGTAGTGAACTGGATTTTTGGATTTAAATTATTAGAAAACCAAAGAATTCGTCCGAAGCCTTTTTCCCATGTGGCCAAACCACATTTGTGTCACCCACAAACTGATACCAGCGAGATGGTTTCTTATTAGCTATTTCTAGAGTTCACTGTTCCAATACTTCCATATAGTGTGTCGGCGTAAGCTGTCGCCAGCCCAGTGGGAGTCTACGTCAGAGTCAGTCTGTACGTAGCGACCAGAGTAGTGTGCATAGCGGGACTTTTACTTCACCAGCAGTGAGGCTAATGTGGACTTAACGGAAGAGCTTGTACTACAACACCTGGACTGTCTTAAATAACTTCTTGTTCTTGTGAATAAAGAACACTGTTAATACATGCGTGCAGTTTGTTTTATAGAAGAGGATACCGGCCACCAAACAACATCCTCTCCTTGCTTCCCATAATAAAAGCCTACAGTGACATCGAGAGGACACAAGTAGAAATTAGCTATACCAGGACCAACTGGGTTACCAATTGCCACACCATCATGTTGTTCATAAGACTCATCATCCCACTGGAACCGACTGGAAGTAAGAGAACATCTGAAAACAGCTGACAGATCTCCGGAAAAATATCCATTATAAATATCATAACTCGGTTGACAGGGATCATATTGGATACCGTCCCTATGTCGAAACTGACAAGGATATCTTCAGAAGCGAGAAATGGTTCTTCACTTTTGTCTATAAAAATGACGCCAGTATTTTATGCATGAGTCAGTTTACCCAATATATGGCTGTAAATGAGTTGCCAGATACCTTGATATTTCTAATGTTTGAGAATAAATAGCAGTAATAAAGGGTCTCAGAGGAAGATCTGTTTTATGAATTTTCGGTAAGCGGCCAAGTCTAGGACACAAAGTTTCAGGTTTCAATAATACTGTTCTTTCTTGTTTCTGAATAGAAGTAGTTGACTTTATCAGATTATTTCTATTCCTCAGTACATCTACATCTATATAGATACTCCAGAAGCCGCCGTACGGTGCATGGCGGAGGGCACCCTGAACCACTACTAGTCATTTCCTTCCCTCTTCCATTCGCAAAGAGCGCGAGGAGGAAACGACTATCTATATGCTTCCGAATGGGCCCTAATTTCTCGAATCTTAATTTCGTAGTCCTTACGCCCAATCTATGTCATCAGCAGTAGAATCGTTCGGCAGCAAGCTTGAAATAAAGGGTTCTCTAAATTTTCTCAACATTGTTTCTCGAAAAGAACGTCACCTTCCCTCTAGCGACTTACATTTGAGTTTCCGAAACATTTGAGTAACACTTATGTGTTGTTCGAACCTACTGGTAGCAAATCTAGTACGCCAGCTGCAGGGTCATCCTTAAGATTTTTCCTTTCCTGACGTTAAAAGAGTCAAAATTTTCTTCGATAATCCTCTTTATTGATAAGAACAGTAATATTCCCCTTGTTAGCAGGATGAATTACTCTTTCTTCATCAGCATTTAACTCTCTAAGAGCCTTTCTTTCATCTTTCGTTTAATTACGTTCCAAAGGTTTCCTTCGGCAAAGTACTCTGGAGGTTTCTGTTCGGATTACTGTTGTAATTTCTGTGGGGGAGATTATGTATACCTGCTCCTATATTAGCAATAATATCTTCAACTGGTACTTTCATAGGTGTTGTAACGAAGTTTTCTTCTTTTGCAAGAACGGAAATCTCGCCTTCAGAAAATACTCTCGTTGACTTGTTAATAAGAGTACCAGGTATCACCTTAATATTTGTACATTCCATATAAGTTTGTAACTTTCATAATTTCATCTTATGTAATCTATTAAGTAATCTGTTTTGTTCCACAGATCTATCTGTACCTTACTAGTAACAAAGAAATGTAGCTGCAGTAACTAACATTCAACAGACCCATCTCTTGTCTTGCATAATGTATCCTTCCTCAGAGTAGTGCTGCTTCTGCATAATTATAAATCCGCTGACCTGGGCCGTCCGGAAAGTCCTCTTCAGCTTTATAGGATTAGGTATGCAAGACAAATCCCTACAATTCAACAAGAAAGTTGAAACATAAATTAAATGTGCTCCGTTCTTACGTAAAAATTCCAGACGTCTGACAGCCCTTCGAGAAATTCTTCTCGTGGAGTCTTCTGATGTAGAATGAAGGCGTTCGCTACCGGATGGTATTGTTGCTGGTAAACCTTTTGGAATATAAGATCGTGGTCCACAAAACTCTTCTGTTCGTAAAGTTTCGTCCAGAACTGGGCTGGACATCTTCAGAGTCTTGATAACTGATGGATCAGACGTCTGATAGCCATATAGATACTGTAGTATAAGGGGCAGAGCCGGAGTTACACGTGAAAAGCACAGATGATCCTCGTCAAAGATAAAATTTAACTCTCGATTGTCATCTTGTCAAAGTTAAAATATAGTACATATGTTGCTCTCAGACATCCCACCTGTCAGTCCGCAAGGCGAAACGGAGGAGGAATGCCTCTGAAAATGTCCAGCCCAGTTCTTGGTGAAAAGATAGGAACAGAAGAGTTTCGGGGACCACGATCTTGTACCCCGACAGGTTTACCAGCAGCAATATCATCCGGTCGTGAAAGCCTTCATTCTGTCCACAAAAGACTCCACAGGCAGAATTTCTCAAAATGAGTCAGGCTTCTGAAATTTTTACGTAGGAAAAGAGTATAGTTAATCTGTACTTTATCTCTCTTGTTGCGTTGTAGAGACTCGTCTTACATACCTCATTTTTTAAAGCTGAAGAGTAATTTCTGGGCAGTACGGGTTCATCGGACATATAATTATACAGAAGCAGCACTACTTCGAGAATGGATACATTATACAAGACGAGAGATGGATTCTTTTGACTTTAAGTTTCTGCAACTACATTTATTTCTTGCTAGGAAGGTATAGATTGATGTATGGAACAAGACAGATTACCCTACGTTAAGATCTGCGGAAGCTATGATAGAAACGACTCCTAGTAAACAAAAGAAAGGGTTCGAAATTTACAAACTTATATAGAAAGTACAAATAACGAAGTGATGCCTGTTACTGTTATTAACAAGTCGGCGAGAATATTATCTCAATACGAGATTTCCGTCATGGCAAACAGAGGAAACAACGCTATAACACCTATGAAAGTAGCAGCTGAGATTATTTTCACGAATGTAGAAGGAGACATACGTTCCATCCCCAAAGAAACTGCAAATGCAATCTGGTGTTGAAACCGCCAGAGTATGGTGCCACAGTAAACATTTGGAACGTAATTTAAGGAAATATGAAAGAAAGACTCATAGAGATTTAAATGCAGGCGAAGGAATAATGATTCTCCCTGTTGACAATGGGAATACTACCGTTCTTTTGAGTAAAGAGTGTTATCGAAGAAAAGTTTTGAAGTCGCGCGGAGTGGCCGCGAGTTCTTAGGCGCTATGTAACGAATTGCGCGGCCCTTCCCGCCAGTGGTTCAAGTCTTCCCTTGGGCATGGGTGTGTATGTTGTCGTTGGTGTAAGTTAGTTTAAGTAATGTTTAAGTCTAGGAACCGCTGACCTCAGCAGTTTGGTCCCTTAGGGTTCACACACATTTGAACATTTTGAAAAGTTTTGAATCTTTTAACGTCAGGACAGTACGAAAAACTTAAGGAAGTTCCTACAGCCGGCGTACTGAGGAAAACAAATAAATTGATAAAGTCATCTACTTCTATGCAAAAAGGAAAAAAAAATGAGCTTTATTGAAGACGAAGCTTTGTGTCCTAGTCTTGAAGACCTTATAACACTAGCCTGTCGTGACACAAACTAATGTTACCCTTTGAGAGGATTTATAATTTTTACCGTGCATGTACGTCTAACGGCTAAGGGCATCGAAGATTAATTTTGAATATGGTGAATTTAACAGAAAAAATAAACAGGCTTTAAACTTTGGGTTTTAATCAAAGTAGTAAATTTCGTATACGAATGAAAAACTGAATGGTCGCCAGATAAATTAGTCACATGAATTTAGAAATATATGTTAAAGAAAATTAAATATTAATTAATGAAGTCACTTTCATTAATAAATTTCCTTTGAATAGCAAACAGGATACAAACGGACACAGGGCACCCTGGGCTGTGTGTAGCAGCAGTCACCAATACTGCACGTACTAGTAATAATAGAAAGCAAAATTTGTACCAAACTCAACTAATAAGAGCTACACTCAGGATTGTTACTTGGATCAGTACTGAAATGTTAATGCAAGAAGTGGAGAATTAAAATTGGCCAGGAGAGGATTCTGACTAAACTGGCATATAAGTACCACAAATAAAAATAAATAATACCATAATTACACTGCTTATACACCTATTTATAAAAACGTATCATGTTTCCTTAGTAGCAATAATATTCCAATTATCTTTCTAATATGAGAAGAATATGCTGGGGAACAATAAACTGATATTGTATCACTAGGCAAACTATATGATTATTTAAGGAGCAAAATTCAATTCAGCTAAATTTAATTCTTAGCTCCACTTGAAATAGTTTATGTTTTTACTTTTCAATGCAAATTATTCAACATTGAGCTCAATTAACTTCAAAAACTCGCTGATGATAGTAATCAAAGCTAAATTAAGTTTCAAATGAATATAACTTATTTGCCTTTTTCATCACCTGTGAAACAGGTATTTTAGATAGTAACATTTACACAGTCTGGTACTGAATTTTTGCAATACGACACTTTGCAGTAAGTTGGGAGTGTATATGAAGACAGTAACTGTTCTTGAAAGAAGAGGTATCGTTGATGACCATGCAGCCTCTCTGGAACAAATTATAATCAATTGAAACCCTCAGCTACTGACAGGTGTTGTTGAAGTACCTCGATGGGGTCAGCTGAAAATTTGTGCCCCAACCGGGACTCGAACCCGGGATCTCCTGCTTAAATCGCAGACGCTCTATCCATCTTTTTTTTTATTTTGTTCGGTATTGTTCGATGCGTTTGGTCTGGGCGGACGTCACAAGATATCCGTTCAAGCTGATCGTTGATTCCTTTACTCAGTTTTTTTATTACAGAGGGCGAGCAGGCCTCTGAGCAAACACGATGAGCTACCGTGCCGGCAATCTACATACGTAATGTTTCTAATAGATATTTGCCCATCCACTTACGGGAATCGTTACCTTAGTGGGCGCGAGTAATGAGTGGATGGGTAAATATCTATTAGAAACGTTACGTATGTAGATTGTGGCCAGTCGGGAATGTGGGTCTCACGAGAGGCTTGCAAGGGATAAGTTCCTGCAAAAAAATGGTTCAAATGGCTCTGAGCACTATGGGACTTAACATCTGTGGTCATCAGTCCCTAGAACTTAGAACTACTGAAACCTAACTAACCTAAGGACATCACACACATCCATGCCCGAGGCAGGATTCGAACCTGCGACCGTAGTAGTCGCGCGGTTCCGGACTGAGCGCCTGAACCGCTAGACCACCGCGGCCGGCTAAGTTCCTGCAGTCGCGCTATTCATCTGTGTCCTTGGTGGCTCAGATGGGCAGAGCGTCTGCCATGTAAGCAGGAGATCGCGGGTTCAGGTCCCGGTCAAGGCACACATTTTCAGCTGTCCCTTCGAGGTATATCAACAACACCTGTCAGCAGCTGAGAGTTTCAAGTTGAGAGTATTTTAGTAAAATTCTAACTAGCTTCAGGTTTAATAATCCTTGCTCATCAGAAAAACATAAATAAACAATAATAGTGGATTTGAAACAGAATACTCGGTTTTATAAACACTTAGGACGGGATCCTGCATAGTTTCATGATCAGGAAAAAAGGTATGATTCTAAACACAGCTTTATAGCACTTGGATTAATATTAAAATCACTCACACAAATTAACTAGTCCCTCCTCTGATACATATATGTGTGCATGAAGTTGGTGGAGCAGTGAGGAAGTAGTGGTGGCAAGTGACGTGGCGGATAACTGTACTCACGGCTCTTGATGTTTGAATGCTCTACACAATTTCTTCTTGGCGACGGATTTTTAATGCGTGAGAGCCACTCCTTATTGCCGAGACTACCATGCAACAGTCAAATCCACATCCGAGGCAAAATTCCTTGCAAAGCGGCTTCCAATTGGCTCCCTTGGCTCCGTCGATGTGTACCGTGGAACGGCTAGCCACTGACTGCGTACCGTTCCCACCAAGTAGCCGCCCAGTTCGACCGCCAAAAACCACCTTTTACATCGCGCCGAGCCGCTTCCGTTGCGGAAGGACTTCCCTACATCTTTTACGTTTTACAATACAAGTGCCCTAAGCATGAACCTGTTTCCAATAACATTGTTTTTCATTTAAATATATACATGTTATAAAATGTCATATTTAAATATCATTTAGCTTTTTCCATATATACATTACAGAAATCTAAATTTCCTGTCACAATTCCATGACCTCCACTAACGAAGAACACACACTTCATAATTACAGTTACATAATATGAACCTAATTCTAATCGATACAAGTGCTACAACCTACACAAAATCCATAAAATTGATCTTTCTCTGTGACCCAGCCCTATTAGTTCTCCCACGTATGAAACAGTAACATATGTGGCAATTCATTTGTAGCCATATATTGGAAAAGCTGACTCGCGTCATTTTATAGAGGTTAATGAAGGGGTAATTCTCGCTGCTGAAGATGTCAGTTTCGATGTTGTGTCTTTATTTATTATGATCCCAGTGAAGGAAGTTGAGATATCTATAACGGATGTTTTTCCTGGAGATCTTTCTGCTCTCTTCAGACGGTGTCTTATTTCCAGTCAGTTGGACGCGGAGAACCTGAACCTTGGCTGTCTTGTTCCCCGGATTTGATGGCTGTAGACTTCTTTTCTGTGGAAAAAGCAGAAATACGCTGTATGCCAGGACATACCAACTACACCCGGTGAAGTGTAAGGAGATATTACTACAGGCTGCTCGAACATCTCTGCTTAAATGCCAGCACGTGTGCTACTACCGGTGGTAATTTTGAATACAAACTGTGATAGACATTTTTGCCTTTACTGGTCAGTATTCACCGAACATGTGTACCACTGAGCTTGTTCTTTAGTGTGTGCTACTGGCCATTGAAATTGCTACACCAAGAAGAAATGCAGATAATAAACGGGTATTCATTGGACAAATATATTATACTAGAACTGAAATGTGAACAATGGAACCCCATACCATCACGCCGGGTGATACGTCAGTATGGCGATGACGAATACACGCTTCCAACATGCGTTCACCGCGATGTCGCCAAACACGGATGCGACCAACATGATGCTGTAAACAGAACCTGGATTCGTCCGAAAAAATGGCGTTTAGCCATTCGTGCACCCAGGTTCGTCGTTGAGTACACCATAGCAGGCGCTCCTGTCTGTGATGCAGCGTCAAGGGTAACCGAGCCATGGTCTCCGAGCTGATAGTCCATGCTGCTGCAAACGTCGTCGCACTGTTCGTGCAGATGTCCCCATCTGTTGACTCAGGGATCGAGACGTGGCTGCACGATCCGTTACAGCCATGCGGATAAGATGCCTGTCATCTCGACTGCTAGTGATACGAGGCCGTTGGGATCCAGCACGGTGTTCCGTATTACCCTCCTGAACACACCGATTCCATATTCTGCTAAGTCATTGGATCTCGACCAACGCGAGCAGCTGTGTCAGGACACGATAAACCGCAATCGCGATGGGCTACAAACCGACCTTTATTAAAGTCGGGAACGTGACGGTAAGCATTTCTCCTCCTTACACGAGGCATCACAACAACGTTTCACCGGGCAACGCCGGTCAACTGCTGTTCGTGTATGAGAAATCGGTTGGAAACTTTCCTCATGTCAGAATGTAGTAGCTGTCGCCACCGGCGTCAACTTTGTGTGAATGCTCTGAAAAGCTAATCATTTGCATATCATAGCATCTTCTTCCTGTCGGTTAAATTTCGCGTCTGTAGCATGTCATCTTCGTGGTGCGGCAATTGTAATGGCCAGTAGTGTATTATACAATCGTCGGCGCGTGAATTTTTCAAAATACAATACCTCGTAAACGAGTCTCACTCGAACCCTGCAAGTAAAACTACTGACATTCTAAGTTACCCTACTATCAGTTCGTTAAAGCCAATAGACATTGTTGCGTGTGAGAAGTGTATGTTCGCACAGAAAAGACACTTTCTAAAAATTATTACGTTCTGTTAACTGGCTAACAATATGAACCTCTGTGAAAGCCGCACATCAATAGCATTTTCAGAATGAGAGTTTCACCCTGCAGCGGAATGTGCGCTGACACGAAACTTTCTGGCAGATTAGAACTGTGTGCTGGACCGACACTCGAATTCCGGACCTTTGCTTTTCGCGGGCAAGTGCTCTACCATCTGAGCTACCCAAGCACGACTGACGCCCCGTCCTTTGCTACTGCCAGTACCTCGTCTCCTACCTTCCAAACTTGCCCGCGAATGGCAAAGCTCCCGAGTTCTCTGTCCGGCAGATAGTTTTAATCTGCCAGGAAGTTTCAATAGCATTTTCCATTTCCGAAATATTTGCGGTGCAAGTTTCGGGTGTTTCACTCCTGAAAGAAGGCCTACATGCTACAGCGGATGTCAAATATCCGCTGGTACTGCTGCCTGTATCGATGATGATAATAAAGATGAATGTCTTATGTTGACCGAAAGGAAAGGAATGTCCCTCCTACTCGTCTGATCGTCGAAAGCTTCACACATCTACATCCAACATCAGTGGATGTTGCTGTTTAAGCTGCATTATAAGCGGTTGTGATACGGTGCACGTGAACAAACACGCAATACCTAATCACTGCGAAGCAGTCGCACCAGGTTAAAGAGCGCTGCAGCAACTATAATAGACTCACGAGAGCACAACGTCTTTCAGATCAGTGTTTGGAACTACGCCTGTGAAGGTTCAAAGACACAGCCTTGTTGCAGCCGCATTGTGTCTAGTCAGGACTGTTCAGAAGTTTGTAGCTGACGGTGATGACACATAATACACTACTGGTCATTAAAATTGCTACACCAAGAAGAAATGCAGATGATAAACGGGTATTCATTGGACAACTATACTAGAACTGACATATGATTACATTTTCACGCAATCTGGGTGAATAGATCTGAGAAATCAGTACCCAGAACAATCACCTCTGGCCGTAATAACGGCCATTATACGCCTGGGCCTTGAGTCAAACAGAGTTTGGATGGCGTGTACAGGTCAGCTGTCCATGCAGCTTCAACACCATACCACAATTCATCAATAGTAGTGACTGGCGTATTGTGACGAGCCAGTTGCTCGGCCGCCATTGACCAGACGTTTTCAGTTAGTGAGAGATCTGGAGAATGTGTTGGCCAGGGCAGCAGTCGAACATTTTTTGTATCCAGAAAGGCCCGTACAGGACCTGCAACATGCGGTCGTGCATTATCCTGCTGAAATGTAGGGTTTCGCAGGGATCGAATGACTGTTAGAGCCACTGGTCGTAACACATATGAAATGTAACGTCCACTGTTCAAAGTGCCGTCAATGCGAACATGAGGTGACCGAGACGTGTAACCAATGGCACCCCATACCATCACGCCGGGTGATACACCAGTATGGCGATGACGACTACACGCTTCCAATGTGCGTTCACCGCGATGTCAACAAACACGGTTGCGATCATCATGATGCTGCATACAGAACCTGGATTCATCCGAAAAAATGACGTTTTGCCATTCGTGCACCCAGGTTTGTCGTTGAGTACACCATCGCAGGCGTTCCTGTCTGTGATGCAGCGTCAAGGGTAACCGTAGCCATGGTCTCGGAGCTGATAGTTCATGCTGCTGCAAACGTCGTCGAACTGTTCCTGCAGATGGTTGTTATCTTGGAAACGTCCCCATCTGTTGACTCAGGGATCGAGACGTGGCTTCACGATACGTTACAGCTATGCGGGTAAGATACCAGTCATCTCCTCTGCTAGTGATACGAGGCCGTTGGGATCCAGCACGGCGTTCCGTATTACCCTCCTGAACCCACCGATTCCATATTCTGCTAACAGTCATTGGATCTCGACCAACGCGACAGCAATTTCTCGATACGATAAACCGCAATCGCGATAGGCTACAATCCGACCTTTATCATTGTCGGAAACGAGATGGTATGCATTTCTCCTCGTTACACGAGGCATAATAACAACATTTCACCAGGCAACGCCGGTCAACTGCTGTTTGTGTATGAGAAATCGGTTGGAAACTTTCCTCATGTCAGCACGTTGTAGGTGTCGCCACCGGCGCGAACCTTGTGTGAATGCTTTGAAAAGCTAATCATTTGCATATCACAGCATCGTCTTCCTGTAGGTTAAATTTCGCGTATGTAGCACGTCATCTTCTTGGTGCAGCAATTTTAATGGCCAGTAGTGTATTATCAATAGTAACAGCGTTGTGTGGTCATAATTCCATGCATATCTGCAAGGTCATCGTGCTAAACATGATCAAGCACGGAATGGAAGAAATTTCAGATCGCTAATGAACTTGTGTAAAAAGTAGTCGGAGCCAATAGAGAAAGTCGGCGATTTTCGTTTTCGGAATTTTAGCCTCGGTTCGTTCACGTTTCAAGAACAACTTGTACGAAGGGAGAACGCAAATTTCCTTACGGGAATGTTATTTTTCGTGTTGTACCAAAATGTGTCTCTGACGGCCATTAGTATTGTTGCAGTCTTCAGTCTGACACCCGCTTCCATGCAACTGTCAACATCTGTTTACTCTGGGAAAGCGTTTTCGCCTCCGCATAACTACTGCAACCTACATTCCTTTGTTACTTTTATTTAATAAAATTGCAGCCAAATAGCCATATACAGTTACTCCGCTTAACATTTTACATTTACATTTTACATTTTTGCATACTCATTTATCGATTTCACTCTTTTACTGCACACTTCTATGTGATATCGTTCACAGGCTTCGTTACACAGTTCACTTACACATGTTGTGGTTGGGTCGTGATAAGCTTCGTTTTTGCAAATTAGATGATGAAAGCTATGAATAGAAAGTCTAGTTGCGACATGTTGCAGCTCGAAGTTTGGTGCTGTCCATGAGCGGTTCGTCATTGCTTCGGTGCCATAGAACTCCGGCCATATTTTTTCTCGTTTGTCATCCATGATCTTCAGTTGCTTTCTGGAAGCCCTGGTGTGTGGCATCATGTATCGAAGTTTGATGTCTTCATTTACACATGTTTCTCTCGCTAGCAGGTACACTAGTCTAGATCTTGCTGTCTTTGAGAGACCTAGTGCTCTTTTTAGATAAGTCGATTTTACCTTGTCTAGTGTTTCTAGATTTTTTTCTGTCCGGTGGTCCCGTATAACCTCTATCCCCTAGGCCAGTATTGGCAAAATTTTTGCCCTGAATAATTTCATGGCTGTTTCTAGACTGAGTAGGTGGACGTTTTTGATGTCCTGTATTGCTATAATTGCTTGGGATGCACGTTCTGTTGTGTTTTGTGAAGCATTTGGCTCTGTCACCCCTAGGTATTTAAAGTCTGCTGAAATTTTTATTTTTTGTCCTCTGATGCTGATTTCCGAATTCTTGGGCGTTTTGCCTTCTTTCCTGAAAATTACCATTTCTGTCTTTGTTATGTTTATGCGTAGTTCGTGTTCACTGCACCATTTGTCTATTTTCTCAATGATTTTCTGCAGCTTCTGTATATCTGTTGAACCTACGGCTATGTCGTCAGCGTATGCATATACACATACATCTTCTTCATTTTCTCCAATTCGGAGTACTTCTTCAGTGGCAAGAATGTACAGCAAAGGGCTCGTTGGGTCACCTTGTAAGATTCTCTTCGATTGCAGTATGAGGTTCGAAAAAGAGAGGTTGTCTGATATTGTGATTAAGTTGTATTCGAGGATTGACTTGATTATTCTTGCCCATATGCTATCTTCTCCCATTGTGTTTTCCAGTTTTCGGACTATGAGATCTCTTTCCAGTAGGTCAAAGGCTTTGGTAAAGTCTATGAACACTGTGTATAACTTTTGTTTCTTTTGTAGCGCTTCTTCGATGTTGTTGAGAAAGAGCCTGACTGCCGTAAGTGTTGATCTTCCAGATCTGAAACCCATTTATCGTTATGGGAGATGACTGTCCACAAAGGCTTTGATTTTTTGTGTAATTATCTTTGAAAACATCTGGAACTGAGTATTTTCCAGGGCTATGCCTCTGTACTTGTTTGGGTCCGTTGGGTCTCCTCTACCCTTGTAGAGAACTTTTATTGTTGTCCCCGTTGTGTCGAAATTCTTCCAAGTTCCATTATTTAACAAACATTGCTTTGTTACTGTATTGAAGAACTGGTCTCCCTCTGCAATCCTACCCCACACACTTCCCTCAACTGTCAAACTGGTGATTTTTTGATGCCACAGGATGTGTCTTCTCAACCAATCCCTTCTTTTAGGTAAGTTGCACTGTAAAGTTATGTTCAACATCTCTTCGTTAGTTATCCAATCCACCCCCCCCCCCCCCACCTCCCCCAATCTTGAGCAGTATTCTGTAGCGTGAATGCTATCCTCCGACCGGTAGTGCAATCATATTGGCAGGATATTGGCGTGGCACTCGTCTTCATAGATGACAATTCCCGCCCCCATAGTGCACATCTTGTGAATGACGTCCTTCAGGATAACGACATCGCCCGATTAGAATGGCCAGCATGTTCTCCAGTCATGAACCCTATAGATCATGCCTGTGAGAGATCGAAAAGGGCTGTTTACGGTCGACGTGACCCACCAACCACTCTGTGAGATCTACCCCGAATCGCCGTTGAGAAGTGGGACAATCTGGACCAATAGTGCCTTAATGAACTTGTGGATAGTGTGCCACGACGAATACAGGCATGCATCAGTGGTACTGGGTATTAGAGGTACCGGTGAGTACAGCAATCTGGACCCCCAGGTCTTGCTGTATGGTGGTACAATAGGCAATGCGTAGTTTTCATGAACGATAAAAACGGCGGAAATGATGTTTATGTTGATCTCTATTCCAGTTTTCTATACAGGTTCCAGAACTCTTGGAAGCGAGGTGATGCAAAACTACTTTTGATGTGTGTACAATCTCACTGGGGAACCTCATAGTTTTCATTCTTTTTTAAAAGCTTTCGTTGGTTACCTTTACTTCTTGTTCAAGGTATAGACTGAATTTATTGCTCAGTGTACAGACTGAATAATATCAGAGATAGGTTACAGCACTGACAGACTCCCATCTCATATATTGCCTCCGTTTTATGACCTTCTACTCTGTTAAATGCAATTTGGTTTCTGTAACCTTTGTACATAACCATTCGCTCTCTGTATTTTATCCAGGCTAGCTTCAGAAAATCAAAGAGTGTTTTCCATTCAAGCTTTCTCTACATCTACAATTCTTATAGCCATAGATTTATCATTGTTCATCCTTACACTCTTCTGACAGTGTGGGGGCGATCTGTAGTATTACGAATACTGAATAAATTTTCAGCTGCCATTGTCGCTAAAATCATTTATTCATATAGATGACCGGTTTTGACAGTTGTCTGTTGCGTACTTCGGATCTGTGTAATGTAAACATAAATTTGTGACAACAGAGAACTGCCGAACCCGGTCATTTACATGAATAAATGATTCTAGTTATCTTCGCAGTTGGAAATTTATTCTTCATTTTATCTTGTAAAATAAGTCGTATTACCTCGCGTGTTCCTACATATCTTTGGAAGCAAAACTGATCTTCCCCTGGGTCGGCTTCTCTTAAACCTTACATTATTCCGTAGATAATTCCTGTCAGTATTTTACAACTATGTCTTACTAGGTTGATGATTCGGTAATATTCACACCTGTTAGCATCCTCTTGTTTTATAACTGGAATTATTACATTCACCTGAAATCTGAGACTATGTTGACCATCTCGCTTTCCTTGAATAGCAGCTGAAACAGTTCTGTGATAATATTTTTCAAGAGGATCTCAATATTTCGGAGGGAATGTCGCTTACCACTGCTGTCTTATTTTAAATAAGTACTTTCAATTATAGTCTCTCCCATTTTCAGCTACTTCCTTTTCCCCTTCATTAAAATTGTTTTCAATCTAATTTGCCTTGTATAAGCTGTCTGTATATTTCTTTTACCTTTCAGTCTGCCCTTCTTTACTGAGGACTGTGATGCAGTGTGAGCTTTTGATAATTTGTATAGCTGGTTCTCTCATCTTAAAGGGTTTTTCATCGTTTTAAGGACCACAAAAATCGTTAAAATTTGTCCGACTCACATTCCTTTCTATGGCATCCAGACAAAGATGACCTTTTTCCCGATCACAGTGATTCAGGTGTAGGACATCGGTTCGTTTGTAAACATAGGGACATGAAAGAAATGTATGAAGTGAGTCCACACCAGTGCACCAACGAAACATGGTTTTGCTTCATGTCTCAACGGGAGAAGAGTGCTTCTCGTCCATATTATAGAATCAGGCACAAATATCTGTGTATCGCTATGTAGCGAAGCATAGGAGAAGTTACAAGAGCAGTTTATAGGAAATACCGTCATACATTTGCAAAGTAGTTTTGTTACACAACACCGTTCGTCCTTAATCTGCTATGAAAATTCGAGATCCATAGCTTCAGACGAGAGTTGCAATACCACCTCCACGGCAGTGGGGGCCACGTATTTCTCGACATGGAAATACGTCTTCGTTAAAGTTCGCGTAAGATGAATTGCTTCAAGAAATCGAATTTTTATTGCCATTGGCAACCAAAGTTTAAAACGAGAATATCCATACCTCAAACAGTATAATAAGTACAAAACGAGTCAGCATATTATTAATCTCTTAATGAGGAGATTAACTGTTGGTATTAGTTGCCGATAATAAAGAGCTCCAGTTTCAAAATATTTTATAAAACAATACTATTATCCTGGGACTTCACGTACGGGTTCATCCGTGTTAATAATTTCACGAAATACACTCCTGGAAATGGAAAAAAGAACACATTGACACCGGTGTGTCAGACCCACCATACTTGCTCCGGACACTGCGAGAGGGCTGTACAAGCAATGATCACTCGCACGGCACAGCAGACACACCAGGAACCGCGGTGTTGGCCGTCGAATGGCGCTAGCTGCGCAGCATTTGTGCACCGCCGCCGTCAGTGTCAGCCAGTTTTCCGTGGCATACGGAGCTCCATCGCAGTCTTTAACACTGGTAGCGTGGACGTGAACCGTATGTGCAGTTGACGGACTTTGAGCGAGGGCGTACAGTGGGCATGCGGGAGGCCGGGTGGACGTACCGCCGAATTGCTCAACACGTGGGGCGTGAGGTCTCCACAGTACATCGATGTTGTCGCCAGTGGTCGGCGGAAGGTGCACGTGCCCGTCGACCTGGGACCGGACCGCAGCGACGCACGGATGCACGCCAAGACCGTAGGATCCTACGCAGTGCCGTAGGGGACCGCACCGCCACTTCCCAGCAAATTAGGGACACTGTTGCTCCTGGGGTATCGGCGAGGACCATTCGCAACCGTCTCCATGAAGCTGGGCTACGGTCCCGCACACCGTTAGGCCGTCTTCCGCTCACGCCCCAACATCGTGCAGCCCGCCTCCAGTGGTGTCGCGACAGGCGTGAATGGAGGGACGAATGGAGACGTGTCGTCTTCAGCGATGAGAGTCGCTTCTGCCTTGGTGCCAATGATGGTCGTATGCGTGTTTGGCGCCGTGCAGGTGAGCGCCACAATCAGGACTGCATACGACCGAGGCACACAGGGCCAACACCCGGCATCATGGTGTGGGGAGCGATCTCCTACACTGGCCGTACACCACTGGTGATCGTCGAGGGGACACTGAATAGTGCACGGTACATCCAAACCGTCATCGAACCCATCGTTCTACCATTCCTAGACCGGCAAGGGAACTTGCTGTTCCAACAGGACAATGCACGTCCGCATGTATCCCGTGCCACCCAACGTGCTCTAGAAGGTGTAAGTCAACTACCCTGGCCAGCAAGATCTCCGGATCTGTCCCCCATTGAGCATGTTTGGGACTGGATGAAGCGTCGTCTCACGCGGTCTGCACGTCCAGCACGAACGCTGGTCCAACTGAGGCGCCAGGTGGAAATGGCATGGCAAGCCGTTCCACAGGACTACATCCAGCATCTCTACGATCGTCTCCATGGGAGAATAGCAGCCTGCATTGCTGCGAAAGGTGGATATACACTGTACTAGTGCCGACATTGTGCATGCTCTGTTGCCTGTGTCTATGTGCCTGTGGTTCTGTCAGTGTGATCATGTGATGTATCTGACCCCAGGAATGTGTCAATAAAGTTTCCCCTTCCTGGGACAATGAATTCACGGTGTTCTTATTTCAATTTCCAGGAGTGTATTTGAAGAATATGTTGAGTATGGTGCTGTAATTATTGTCGGGGAACTACGTAAAGTAATAGCTTTTGGCCACTGAAATCGGCGGTGATTCCTAACGTGACACAGAACTATTACATAGAACGCCCTTTTCACTTTTCAGCAGAGTGTTCTCTGTCACAGAATTACCTGGTATTTTAAAACTGTGTATAGGGTCGACTACCAAAATCGGCACCTCAATTTTCCAGGTCAATCGTCTTACAGACTGAACTATACACACACAACTTATGAGGCCGCTAGACCGATAGTTAGGTAGTAGCGCGCAGTACGCTGCAGATTGAGGGCATCATGTTGCAAACAATTCCGAGGTGAGAGATGTAATCATCCTAATTGTGTAGTTAATTGCATAAACATAATTACATGCAGTTTACACTATTATCTTTGAACAACGGTTGTATGATACATCGCTTTCAACCAAATTATACTCATTTCTTACGAATTATTATCTAGAGGTTTCTTGTCATTTCATGTCCTCAACAAAATACCGAGATACATTTAGTAATTCGGCGTTAATCTGTAATGTGCACTAATTAGTGGTAGTCAGTAATTAAGTCCCAGTCAGTATGCTAACAGAAACCGAAAAAGCATACAGTACGATTCACTGGAATTTACGCTTTAGTGTCAAAGGAACTACGGACATAATGTGAATCGATGTCGACTACTCCAAATACGAAAACAAAGAATAAATCTTTATTTAGAGCTCATATTATTAATAATTATAGCTTATGACCAGTTCGAAAATTTCTATGTTCAATATAAGTTATGAGGAAAATGCTGTGTAGTGCTAGCTCATATTTAGCCAAATAGTATTACTATGGATATAAATCCTGGAAGTTGGGAGTTGTAAGCTATGGCTTAGCCGTTATTCCCGAACGTCGTTCTTTCAGGAATGCTAGTCCCGTAAGGTATGCAGCAGGTACATTGTGAAGTTTGGAAGAGACGCTGGTAGAACTGAAGTTTTGAAGATGAACCGCAAGTCAAGCCTGGGTAGCACACCTTTACCATAGAGCAGCGTGTTCGGATAGGGGCTGGCCAACCTCTTAAATAAAACATGTGACTGATTATCGATTCAGTTCGAAAGAGGTCTTGCGAAATCTGCATAGAACCGCTGACGAAAAGAAATGAATTAACGGATGGAAAGAAGAAGACCAAAGAAAAAGAAGATGTCGGTGGAGCATTTGTCTGTTAAAGCAGGTTACGGGTTCGAGGCGCAGTGAGGAACTCTATTCTTATATCGCTAGAAGTTTCAAAAACTCCACTGCACAGAGAATGATTCATTTTAGTAACTAAATTTAAAGTCTTAAGTCCAAACGCAAAATAAATGTAATGGGAAGAAACCAGAAATACATTAAGACTGAAAAGGGGAAAATGGTGTGTCAAAGTGCATGTGTTTCTGCATGGATGAGATCGAAGATAATGTCAACATGAACAAGGAACTAAACTCACCAGAACAACCTAAAGGTCTGTGTAACAAATTAACTTAAGTAACGATCACAGTGAAGTAAAACGTAATTAATAGAAGACAAGATTACTGAAGAATAGGTATAAAGGTATTAAATATCAAAGGAAATGCAGAATCAAAGTGAAATACGTAAATGTAGAGTATAAAATGTATCTTGCCCCGTGTCCAACAGTACTCGATTGGGATCAAAAGAAAAAAAAGAAGACTACAGTTTACCCATCGGCATCAAGCTCACTAGGGTTGATGCAGCATCTCATAACTGGAGTTGAGGAAAGGATGTGAGAAAAATGTTAGCCAAGTCAATTGCCTTCACCGAGATAAGGAAGTCACGGAAAAAATAAACCTGGGTGATGAGATGGGGACGTAAAACGTAATTAATAGAAGACAAGATTACTGAAGAATAGGTATAAAGGTATTAAATATCAAAGGAAATGCAGAATCAAAGTGAAATACGTAAATGTAGAGTATAAAATATATCTTGCCCTGTGTCCAACAGTACTCGATTGGGATCAAAAGAAAAAGAAGAAGACTACTGTTTACCCATCGGCATCAAGCTCACTAGGGTTGATACAGCATCTCATAACTGGAGTTGAGGAAAGGATGTGAGAAAAATGTTGGCCAAGTCAATTGCCTTCACCGAGGTAAGGAAGTCACGGAAAAAATAAACCTGGGTGATGAGACGGGGATTTGAACCCCCATCTACTCGATTGTTTTTCCTTTATTGATTTTCGATTACCTCCCGCCCCCTCCCCTGCTGTGGCTGGTCGCGACACTGACAAGGGACGCACAGCACTGGACATTCACTGATGACAGCACTATAGGTGACACGGCGGCAGATGGGGGTGGGGGCAGGACCCGGACCTATGAGGGGGAAAAAGGGGGGAGGAATGGAGAAGGAAAATTGGGGAGCCGATGGAGGATGAGGACAGAGGAAAAGGGGGGTAGGGCGGACGCGAGAAGGAGTTGGGAAGGCAGTGGAGGGGAAAGCAAAAGGACTCAGGGGAGAGAAGGGAGTCAAAGAATGGATAGGCGGGGAAGAACAGAATGGAAGGGGTGAGAGGGAGCACAGGAAAGGTACAGAGGGAGGGAGCGGGAAGTGAGGATCAGAGTTGATGGGAAGGATAAATCGAGGGAGAGAGGGCATCATCCGGGGGGGAGGGGGGAGTTGATGGAAGCCACCCTGGGAAAGGAGATGAAGGGCGTAAAGGTGGAGGGTAGGGGGAACACAACGGTGAATCTCTCCAATACGATACAAGGGTTTTGAACACTGAAACCTCGTTCAATTTGGGATAAGAAATAGTGCACCGGGGATATGCAGTGCTTACGAATTTAACTTAAGAGTTTTGGCGTATTTTAATAACATGTACCTGAAGATAAACGTGGGCACTCAATAAGTAACGCATCAGATTTATTTCTCGGCCAGTTTCGGCTGACAAAAAGGGGAATTAGTTAATGAACATCTCTCAACATTCCCGCTTCAGTCCCTAAAATTTCACGGACTTCTGATAGGTTGCGGCGCTATATGTACACATGAAAACGGCGTCTGTAATGGAGTTGTGTTCCAAGCAAAGAGCTATCAGTGACTTTCTTTAGGTGGAGGACCATCTAACAATACCACCACTTGCAAAGTAGGTTAGAAATCAGATTAATAATGTTGCTCACGCAGCGTATGTTCGCTTTATCAGGCAAAAACAAAGTTATTAACTGTGGATGGTATCATCAGAATGTCCGCAGCTCGTGGTCGTGCGGCAGTGTTCTCCCTTCCGCGCCCAGGTTCCCGGGTTCGATTCCCGGCGGGGTCAGGGATTTTCTGTGCCTCATGATGACTGGGTGTTGAGTGATGTCCTTAGGTTAGTTAGGTTTAAGTAGTACTAAGTTCTAGGGGACTGATGACCATAAATGTAAAGTCCCATAGTACTCAGAGCCATTTGCACCATATCATCAGAATGGAAACAATGAGGTCACTGTAAAAAAGTCATTAATTTGGCACTTATCTTGAATGGATTCCCACGTCGAAGTTGTTATGGCTCATCTTGTTGATTCTAGGATGATTCCACTCTGACTGCTAGAAGGTCCAGATCTATGTTTTAGCAATATTTTAAGACCTAACAAATGCGTTTTTCAGGAAATTCTTAATGATCAAACAATCCCAGATCAGAACAATGTCATGGTAGAAATAATTTTTGACTTGGTGTTCACGATCTTCATTTTTAATAAACTTCATGTAAATTCACATATACTTCTCCTTAATTGTCACATCATCAAGAAAACAATTTTTGTATCTATCTTCATATATTTAATTTCCACTTTAACTAAACACAAGACTTGACTGTTCTTTTACAAAGCGAAATAAGAACATAACTTCTGCAAAGTGATACAAAGACTACTCTGTGCGCATTCGCGCCAAAACGGTTACATGTAAGTCAAAGATTATGACAGTCCCACAGAAATGAATAAACACAAGAACCATATCACTGTAATATATCGATACATCGGAGTACCTATACATTAATAAAACCAAATGTGAATATTGTCACAAAAATATGTCCTTTACTTCGCAGAAAAGTATTACGATATTACTGGTATCGAGAACTGGGGCTGGAGTGCCGTAATGGTCACGTATATAAAGAACCATTACAACCAGAGCAGGCAGATATTCATAACTGCTTCCAGAATATCTACGGAGACCTGGCAGTGAACAAAAGCATGTTGAGTCGCTGAGCGAGGTTCCTGTCACCATCGCAAAAAGCTCGCGCAAACCCTTCGATCTCTTGCGTGCCGGCCAGCTGCACTCAGCTGTGACACCTGCAATATTGGAACACGCGGACACTTTCATTCGAGATGATCGACGGAGCACAATCAAATAGCTCAGTGCCCAACTAGACGTCTCTGTTGGTAGTGTTGTCACACACGTTCAGCAGTTGGGGTACTCAAAGGCGAGTGCCCGGTGGTTTTGTCCATCTAACAGAAGACCGTAAAGAGCAACGAGGGCTCATCTGTGCGGAATTGCTTGCTCGTTACGAGGCCTATCGTGACAATTTTTTTGTCTAATATCGACTCAGGTGATGAAACATGGGCTCACCATTTTCAACCAGGAAGAAAACGACAGTCTATGGACTGACGCCACCTTGTAACATAGCTTTTTCTTATCGGCAGAATAAAATTTGTGAAAAATATCTCAACGTAATAAAAACGTATGCTATGCGTTAATGAATGGTTTGCCTCGGGAAATGTACGTTACAGGTGCGCCGGCACGGCCGGCCGGTGTGGCCGAGCAGTTCTAGGCGCTTCAGTCTGGAACCGCGCGACCGCTACGGTCGAAGGTTCGAATCCTTCCTCAGGCATGGATGTGTGTGACGTCCTTAGGTTAGTTAGGTTTAAGTAGTTCTAAGTCTAGGGGAATGATGACCTCAGATGTTAAGTCCCACAGTGCTCAGAGCTATTTGTACCATATTTTAAGCGACGGCACGATACAGTTATAAGTTCAACATCGAGGTACATCACATAATGCTGAATTATTCTATTTAAGCTCGCCTGATTACTTTTTATCATAGTATTGTCATTTCGATACGTCTCAGACCATGGTTGCTATCGTATTTGGCTGGCTCTCAGCACTATGGGACTTAACATCTGTGGTCATCAGTCCTCTGGAACTTAGAACTACTTAAACCTAACTAACCTAAGGGCAACACAAACATCCATGCCCGAGGCAGGATTCGAACCTGCGCCCGTAGCAGTCGCGCGGTTCCGGAGTGCGCGCCTAGAACCGCTAGACCACCGCAGCCGTATCGTATTTCTCATTGTTCGAAAGAATAATTGGATTGTAAGGGTAGTGCATTAATATCCACGTAAAAATAAGGTGCGTGTATCACTTTGGAATCAAGAAAATATTTCCATGTTCAATTTCGTATGTAAGCAACGTTTAAACGAGATAGAGCGATAGCTTTCGGTCGTTCTGCTCGCAAACAGTGAGTGCACAGTTCTGATACGTATTCCTCTGAAATGCAAGAAACTGACATAACAAATTTTTGTGAATAACTAAGGAATTCTACAAATGGTTTGGAAACACCTGTTAAATATGAATTTGATAGCTATTATTCAATAATAATTACGAGTTCCACAGAGCTGTTGCACGTACCTCTACTTGGCTAAGGGAACACAAGAAATAGTGAAGATCAGAGGAGGAAGACCACGCTTCCTAACTTGCGTTTTAAATATATTTTATGCTTTATACGCTCTACACAGTCAGTGTATTAAATCTGCTCTGCTCTGAATGACATTAAATTAATGTTCGAAATTTACGAAGGAAGGTGAAAAACAAGATTCTCCTTATACACTACCGGCCATAGAGTTACTACACCACGAACATGACGTGCTACAGACGCGAAATTTAACGGACAGGTTGAAGATGCTGTGATATGCAAATGATTAGCTTTTCCGAGCATTCACACAAGGTTGGCGCCGGTGGCGACACCTACAACGTGCTGACATGAGGAAAGTTTCCAACCGATTTATCATACACAGACAGCAGTTGACCGGCGTTGCCTGGTGAAACGTTGTTGTGATGCCTCGTGTAAGGAGGAGAAATGCGTACGATCACGTTTCCGACTTTGATAAAGGTGGGATTGTAGCCTATCGCGATTACAGTTTATCGTATCGCGACACTGCTGCTCGCGTTGGTCGAGATCCAACGACTGTTAGCAGAATATGGAATCGGTGGGTTCAGGCGGGTAATACGGAAGGCCTTGCTGGATCCCAACGGCCTCGTATCACTACAGTCCAGAAGACAGGCATCTTACCCGCGTGGCTGCAACGGATCGTGCAACCACCTCTCGATCCCTGAGTCATAAGATGGGGACGTTTGCAAGACAACAACCATCTGCACGAACAGTTCGACGACGTTTGCAGCATCATGGACTATCAGCTCGGAGACCATGGTTACGGTTACCCTTGACGCTGCATCACAGACAGGAGCACCTGCGATGGTGCACTCAACGACGAACCTGTGTGCACGAATGGCAAAACGTCATTTTTTGGGATGAGTCCAGGTTCTGTTATAGCATCATGATGGTCACATCCGTGTTTGGCGACATTGCGGTGAACACACATTGGAAGCGTGTATTCGTCATCGCCATACTGGCGTATCACCCGGCGTGATGGTATGGGGTGCCATTGGTTACACGTTTCGGTCATCTCTTGTTCGCACTGACGGCACTTTGAACAGTGGACGTTACATTTCAGATGTGTTACGACCCGTGGCTCTACCCTTCATTCGGCCCCTGCGAAACCCTACATTTCAGCAGGATAATGCACGACCGCATCTTGCAGGTCCTGTACGGGCCTTTCCAGATACAGAAAATGTTCGACTGCTGCCCTGGCCAGCACATTCTCCAGATCTCTCACCAATTGAAAACGTCAGGTCAATTGTGGCCGAGCAACTGGCTTGTCACAATACGGCAGTCACTACTCTTGATGAACTGTGGTATGGTGTTGAAGCTGCATGGACAGCTGTACCTGTACACGCCATCCAAACTCTGTTTGACTCAAGGCCCAGGCGTGTAATGGCCGTTATTACGGCCAGAGGTGATTGTTGTGGGTACTGATTTCTCAGGATCTATGCACCCAAATTGCGTGAAAATGTAATCACATGTCAGTTATAGAATAATGTATTTGTCCAGTGAATACCCGTTTGTCATCCGCATTTCTTCTTGATGTAGCAATTTTAATGGTCAGTAGTGTAAAATTTGCTTGTAGCACTCCTCCGCAGAAAAAGTTCGAAGCCATACCCTCAAACGGTAAAGTAATGGCGACGATCTTCTGGTAGTCTGCAGGGGTTATCTGTTCGATGTTATGCATTATGGCGCAACGATCAGCTCTGAATTGTATTGTGATACCCTCAGAAAATTGAAGAAGCGACTTCAGTGATATCGTCGCCACAAAAATGCAAAACAACTTCTTCTTCTCCATTACAATGCAAGGCCTCACACAAGTGTGCGCTACCTATAGCAGCTCACAATTTTTCGTTGGACTGTTGTTGCTCATCCACTCTACAGCACGGATCTCGCACCTTCCGACTTCCGTCCTTTTGGGCCAATGTAGGATGCAGTACGGGGATGATGAGGTTATTGACGCAGCAAAAGTTTGGCTCCGACGTCTACCAGTAGAATTGTAGCTGCCACAACGGTGTCGTAATGCCGTCGCATTGGAGGGAAACTACGTTGAGGAATAGGGTCTTATAGCAGAGAGAGTGCGTAACAATATGGTGTACTGGAATCCAAAATAAAGCCACCCTGTTTTCAAATGATAATGTGCTGCGTTACTTACTGAGCGTCCCTTGTATGTAACAAATATTACAGTAACACTGAACATATTAATCCGTAAATATTACGATTGAGGGGTTTTTGATTGTATATATTAACTGTCGTTCATAATAGCATAAAACTTGAATTTAAATGCTTGTCGCTGATACGTGTCTTGCTCTTTAACATAGTTAATCTCCCTTTGCCGGTGTCCTTTTTATGTAAATGTGTGCACAGATGTACATCTACGTAATTACTCTGCTATTCACAATAAATTGCTTGGCAGAGGGTTCAATGAACCACCTTCATGCTGTCTCTCTACCGTTCCACTCTCGAACGGCACGCCGGAAAACGAGCACTTAAATTTTCCGTGTGAGCCCTGATTTCTCTTATTTTATCATGATGGTCATTTCTCCCTGTGTAGGTGGGTGCCAACAGAGTGTTTTCGCAACCGGAGGAGAAAACTGGTGATTGAAATTTCATGAGAAGTTCCCGTCGCAACGAAAAACACCTTTTTTTAATGATTGCCACTCCAATTCACGTATCATGTCTGTGACACTATCTCCCGTATTTCGCGATAATACAAAACGAGCTGCCGTTCTTTGTACTTTTTCGATGTCATCTGTCAGTCCTACCTGATGCGGATCCCACACCGCACAACAGTACTCCAGAACAGGGCGGACAAGTGTAGTGTAAGCAGTCTCTTTGGTAGACCTGTTGCACCTTCTAAGTGTTCTGCCAATGAATCGCAGTTTTTGGTTTGCTCTACCCACAATATTATTTATGTGATCGTTCCAATTTAGGTTATTCGTAATTGGAATCCAAAAGTATTTAGTTGAATTTACAGCCCTCAGATTTATGTGACTTACCGTGTAATCGAAATTTAGCTGATTTCCTTTACTACTCATGTGAATAACATCGCAATTTTCTTTATTCACGGTATATTGCCACTTTTCGCACCATACAGATATCTTATCTAAATCATTTTGCAAGTCGTTTTGATCTTATGACGACTTTACAAGACGGTAAATGACAGCATCATCTGCAAACAATCTAAGACGGCTACTCAGATTGTCTCCTATGTCGTTAATATAGATCGGGAACAATAGAGGGCCTATAACACTTCCTTGAGGAACGCCGGATGTTACTTCTATTTTACTCGATGACTTTCCGTCTATTACTTCGAAGTGTGACGTTTCTGACAGGAAATCACGAATCCAGTCGCACAACTGAGGCGATCCTCCGTAGGCGCGTAGTTTGATTAGAAGACGCTTGTGAGGAACGGTGCGAAAGCCTTCTGGAAATCTAAAAATATGTAATCAATTTCACATCCCCTGTCAAGAGCTAGTTGTGTATCACAAGAACGATATTTTCTGAATCCGTGCTGAATATATGTCAATAAATTCTTTTCTTCGAGGTACTTCATTATGTTCGAATACAGTATATGTTCTAAAACTCTATTGCAAATCGACGTTAGTGATATAGGCCTGTAATTCAGCGGACCCAAACCCAACAAAGAAACAGTCAATCCTGTCTAACTATGGAGCAAGAACCAGCTGGGGACCCAAAGTTTTCATTCTCAAAGTAAAAAGTCTTGCCCTTTACGCAGAAGTCCTAAAATAAAAAGAGGTAAGTGCCCAGCAGTTGCACGTTGCCGGTAATTCCGGCTAGAGTCCCGTTTGAATGTAGTGTCCTTTTGCGCACACCTGGATGTTAAGGCAGCTGCGCTGTTAAGGTGGCAGCCTTGTGGCCTGCACTTCATAAGCTGGCGTCGCTAGCTGGTTCTCAGTACAGCTCGGTGCGGCAGCACCGTACCAAGAGCGGAACGGATCGGGACCACGTTGTCGGAGGTCTGTTGTTTATGCAGCCACCCTTGGCTTCCTTCACAGCGTGTTAGCCCGACCGTGGATTCCGTTAAGATGGTCGCGGGTGGGCTAGCGTGTTGCACAGCAAACAGAAAGGCATCAGCTAAGTTCAGGGCAAACCGACCGAGGTAACTGCTCGATCCTAGCATTACACTTCTTAATCTATCAATAGACGTAATTCCCATTTCCTTTAATCCACCAAAGGATAGAAAGCAGCTGGCCAGGGTAGCCGAGCGGTTCTGGGCGCTACAGTTTGGAACCGCGCGACCACCACGGTCGCAGGTTCGAATCCTGCCTCGGGCATGGATGTGTGTGATGTCCTTAGGTTAGTTAGGTTTAAGTAGTTCTAAGATGTAGGGGACTGACGACCTCAGAAGTTAAGTCCCATAGTGTTCAGAGCCATTTGAACCATTTTTTTATGGAAAGCAAAGGTACACGTACTTCCTTTGAAACATGGTTTCACTCAAACGGGCAGCATAATGTCAGTTTGTAGACACAGATACAACACAACACAACACAATCTTTTTATTGTGGTGTTCAATCCGAAGACAGATGTATTAACTCTAGTCTGTCCTGTGCAAGCCTCTTCGTCGCTGTATAACTACTGCAATCTTCGCCCACTTGAATTTACTTACTGTGGTCATGCTTTTCTCTATCTTCTTCTACAATAAATATTACCATACACAGACACACACACACACACACACACACACTCAGCACACAAACTTATTGCTAACTCAACACAGCACACAACAATAGCGAAATATCTATTTAACTAATAATAAGGTTATAACGTTTCTCTTTCATTTGATTTGACTACCCAGAACAAGTGTAGAACATGTTAAAAACTGAACGAATAGAAAAACGAAGTGAATCACCACACAATCGTAAAGGATAACACTGAAACTATTTATTCCGATAATGAAACTTCCTGGCAGATTAAAACTGTGTGGCGGACCGAAACTCGAACTCGGGACCTTTGCCTTTCACGGGCAAGTGTTCCACCACCTGAGCTACCCAATCATGACTCACGACCCCTACTCACAGCTTCAATTCTGCCAGTACTTCGCCTCCTACCTTCCAAACTTCACAGAAGCTCTTCTGCGAACCTATTACAATTAGCACTCCTGGAAGAAAGGATATTGTGGAGACATTGCTTAGCCACAGCCTGCAGGATGTTTCCAGAATGAGATTTTCACTCTGCGGCGGAGTGCTAATTCTACTAGGTTCGCAGAAGAGCTTCTGTGAAGTTTGGAAGGTAGGAGACGAGGTACTGGCAGAGTTGAAGCTGTAAGGATGGGTACTGAGTCGTGCTTGGGTAGCTCAGTTGGATGCCGGCACGGTAGCTCAGCGTGTTCTGTCAGAGGGCTAGCTGCCCTCTGTAATGAAAAAACTGAGTTACTAGATCAACAACGAGCTGAAACGGGTGTCTTTCGACCTCCGCCCAGAGCAGATACAACGAACGATAACGAACAAAATGAGATTTAAAAAAAAAAAAGAAAAACGTTGGTAGAGCACTTGGCCGCGAAAGTCAAATGTCCCGAGTTTGAGTCTCGGTCCGGCACAAATTTTTAATCTGCCATGAAGTTTCATATCAGCGTACATTCCACAGCAGAGTGAAAATCTCATTCTATTCCCACAACGTTTTCTAACACTGGTAAAGAAGAGTGGCAGAAATAGCGAGCGAGAGATGCAATGAGCCAGTTGTCGGTTATCCCTTCGATTGTCACCTGTGGAGAGTCAAATGAGACGATATGACGACAGTGGATTTGTACATTCAGGCCCTCGGCCGTGGTACTTCAGGAACAACTTACTGGAGGCGTCTAGTTGCCTCTCGTATGAAACAATAGACGTCCGGCATTGGTGACAGTGCAAACAGAGTGGCCGAGTGTGGCATCACTCGAATGATACTGTCAGTGGCGTCTCACGCTACGACCATGATGACAGCGTGGCGGCTGAGCGACGATAGGGAGGACGGCCCTTTGCTCCGTCGGTGGCTGTCAGGTGACTCAGGACAAGCCTCCCTGTCCCATTGTCGAAAACCGGACCTCGTGCTGCTTCCAAAATGTTGTTCTGGGTGTCACAGGTTCGTGATGTAGGCTGTGATATTGAGATGAGAATAACGTGGTACACGAATGGCTGAATACTTACAAGCTCCATACAGTATTCGTTTAGGGCTTAAGGCACGTACTCTAAACACTTCCATGGGGGCAAGCGTGGAAAGGCCTCCGTCCTTCTGATAGCATATTACATCGTCGGCTGTTGTTATACCACGACCAACTGGCTCGGCATCGAAACGCTTGTTGGTAGTATTTTGCTTCGCAATGCTTAACACTCTTGACTACCTGTGGCTGACCGTTGCAGCTTACTTCCTCTCTGTAGTAGTTCTTGACTGAATATGGTATATACGCTACATTGCCCTCCTTTTTATCGAGACCCGCTCCCTTAGTCTGACCAAACAAAATTATCCATTACAATGGAGTTCCTGCCGACCGGTCCTTCTGGCCATATTTTACCTCTTAGGAATTATTCTAACAGCGGGTTTCCTTAACCCTATCATGTAATCTTACAAATTTCTGCAGGGCCACTTGCCCTTCTCCATTACTCAAACAAAACAACGAGGTGGCTGACGATATAGGGGTCATTATGAGGAATAATAAAGAGGTAACCACGTGATTGATAATTACTGTAGAGCATCTGGAGTCGATGAAAACGTATATATATATATATATATATATATGTATATATATATATATGAGGTTTTGATAATATCAACGTCGAGTGGGTAAAATCAGTCCGACAACATAAAACACTTGGAAGCACCCTGACAGCACGTCCCATGAAAATGACGGCTTCAAATTGGAAATTGGCAGCAGATAAAGTGCAAGGAGCCATAACACAAAATTATTTAATTCGATATGTGAAACAAGTTCACAGAATAAAGTATATCAACTCATGCATCCTTGCTGAAGCTTGTTATACTGCCCAGCTGTTTCCAATACCGAGAATGATTGCGAGGACAATAATGTCCGGAATCACAAACTTTTTGTGGAAAGGTTAAATGTTCAGAGTACCTGCTAAAGTAGCCACTTTACATCCTAAAAATGGTGTGGTAGAATTAACTGATATATCGGTTATAGCCCCTGCACCTTTTATCAAATGGCTAGTTAATTTAATAAGAGAATCGCGAGAAAGAATAACCAGCCAACTTTTCTAGATCATTAAACCTCGAAGCCTGCTTCCTCCGATTGACGTGCAGAATATCAGCAGTCGTTTACAGCATGGAAGGGTATTCTATGTTGAGTTCAGTCATGTAAGTGCCGAAATCAGACAGTCACGACACTTTACATGAAGAGCCATAATGCGGCATCAAAAGGAAAATGCCATCTAGTTGACACAATAATTCATTTATACACTTGCAGCGGTCACATGAATAGTTGGAAGTGGATCCGAGGGCAAATGGCTCTGATTACAAGGACATCCCCTGAGAGTACATCGCTGTCATTGTCACACAGGCTTGAAACGCGCTAGTTCCCTGTGACGGCCATTTCATAAACAAAATAAAATAATTTATGACTTTATTGGTAAAAATGTAGGTAATTAATTTTATTCAAAAGATGTTATAAGTTTAAAACAATTACGGAAATGAAAGAAATAAAACCTGCAGGTAGAATTGAACCTGGAGAAGTCATATAACATTCTAGTAAACTACTGACTGATCTGTTTCACCTGTTCGCAGCAGTGCCACTTCTTACCGTATATGAGACGTACGTGTGAGCTACGCTTAAAACTTTGGAGCCCTTTTTCTCGGAATTTTCAGGACAGTGCACTTTAAAGCTTCTATAAGGTATACAACCAACCTGCGAAGTCTTATCCCAAACTGAATTCCCGAGACCAGAAGGCCCCTTTGTTAGTCTTAAAGCCCATCGCATCAAACTACTACAAGGATTCTTTAACCTCACCAACCATTTTAATGCCGCGTGATCTGTTATTACTCTAAACTTTTAGCCGTACAGATAACATTTGAAACATGTGAGTCCATAAATAACGCATAATATATCTTTCTCCGTTGTGGAGCAATTTCTTTTTTCGGAATTTAGCTGCCTTGATGCGTAAGCTACCGGATGGTTTACGCCTTCTATGCCTTGTGACAACACTCAGGCGAGTGCATAGCTCCTCGCGTCACGTGATAAAACAAACACTCTGTCAGAATCCGGACTCGATGTTAAAGCTTCTTTTAGCTTCTCAGAAACATGCTGGAACTCTTCTGACCACAAATTAAGTACCTTTTTTTTTAACAATTATGTCAATGGTCTGGTTATAGACGCAAATCCTTCTACGAACTGGCCGTAATACAGCAGTTTGCGACTCCTAAGAACGATTGCAACTCCTTTACAAATTATGGTGCAGGAAATTGACATATAGCTCTTGGGTCTGTCTTAACCCATCTTTACTTATGATTTGACCTAGGTATGCTACCACTTTCATCACAAAATTACGCTTTCCCATATTCATTGTTAATTTCGCTGCTTTTTTCCTTAGGGATACTTCCCTAATTCATTGCATACGCTGCCCCATATCACACCCACAGACGATAATGTTATCGGGATACACTGTGGTTTTAACCGTCTGAGTAGGCTCCATCCAACAATCTCTGAAACGATGCAGGTGCATTTTTAATCCCAATGGCATTCTTCTGAACTGGTAATGTGTCCACGGTGCCGAAAACGTCATTTTGCATCGATCCTGTGGTGCAACCTCCATATGGTGATAACCACTCTTTAAATCCATTACTGAAAGATTTTAGTATTGCCCTAAATCATCCAAGGCTTCTGCGATGTTTTACAAAGGGCAGGCGTCTTTTATGGTTTTCGCATTTACAGTTACATGTGGCAGCTGGCGTCTTGAATGCCAAAAAACTGTTCGACCAAGATTTGTATCAAAAGAAAGCGAAAATAATGAAGTAACAAACTGCAATAAGTACGACGGAACCTTCCATCGCAACAAAACCTTTATTCCAGAGTTAGATATTCACTCTGCAGCGGAGTGTGCGCTGATATGAAACTTCCTGGCAAATTAAAAGTGTGTGCCGGACCGAGAGTCGAACTCGGGACCTTTGCCTTTCGCGGGCAATTGCTCATCCCCCAGGCTGTGGCTAAGCCACGTCTCCGTAATATCATTTGTTTCAGGAGTGCTGGTTCTGCAAGGTTCGCAGGAGAGCTTCTGTAAAGTTTGGAAGGTAGGAGACGAGATACTGGCAGAAGTAAAGTTGTGAGGGCTGGGCGTGAGTCGTGCTTGGGTGGTAGAGCAATTGCCCGCGAAAGGCAAAGGTTCCGAGTTCGAGTTTCGGTCCGGCACGCAGTTTTAATCTGCCAGGAAGTTTCAAAACCTATATTGTCATATTCCATCCTTTGACTTTTTGGGCATGAGGACTATTCTTGTTATTTCTGTGGTGACAAGTGAGGTAAAACCTCCGTCCTTCTGCTAGTGTATTGCAAAGTCGGCTGTTGCTATAACACACGCAGCTGACTCTGCTTCACAACGTCTGTCGGCCATGTTTTGCTTCGTAATCCATAACACTCTTGCCTGCCTGTGGTTGAGTCTGTTGCAACTTACTTCTACTCTGGTGATTTTTTTCACCGAATATAGTCGATAAGCTACACAGTTACATGTGGCAGCTGGCGTCTTGAACGCCGAAAAACTGTTCGATCAAGATTTGTATCGAAAGAAAGCGAAAATAATGAACCAACAAACTGGAGTAAGTATGTCGGAACCTTCTACGTCAAGCGACAGCTCAATGACGAGAAACAATAGAGTAACACTCTCGTCACTTTGTTTAATATAGAATGCCGCACATTGTATATTATAACTAAGGAATTAGGCGTTGCCTTCGTCTACCAGTTTTACGTTCGTTTGTACATCTGTATCACGTCTGCTTCTGTCATGTAGGAGAAGGGAATAGTGAAACTCATTGCCTGCTTCTTTTCGAAATTCTCCACGGGACCAGGCCAGTTTAACATCCCCAACAAATGAACGGACCACCACTGTCACAGCCTCGACTTTGTCGAGATTTGAAATTTCTTCAGGGACACTGCCGAAACGTCTAAGGAACTTTACATTGTCATCTCGCCAGCCAAATAGTGGCGGCGAAACGTTATTTGACCTCCCGAGATCGAATTCACAAACTTGAAGGCAACATGTACTGCCAAAATGTGTGATAGTGACTTTGGCTACGGAGGTAGATGTGTGTGTGCGTTGAAGGTCTAATAATACTGGTGGCCATTACAATTGCAAAGCCATGAAGGCAACATTTAGCAAATGTCAGACTGGCAAAAAGTATACTACATGTTTGGATAACCAAAAATTTTCATTTGAGCGCAATTCACAAAGGCAGTAGGAATGATGACTTTTACATACCGCACTTAATGAAAGATGTCGCCGTGGGTCTGTCTTTCAGAATATTTTTTGTTCCTAGGAAGATCGTGTAAGAAATAAAGATATGTACCAGCATGCATCGGAATTCGAGAACGGTAGATCGTGGTCTATTGTGACAGCGATTTAAAGTTTCGCGATATAGATGCCCACAGTGGTTGTAAAACCATGCTTGTCTACATCTACATCTATACTCCGCAAGCCACCCAACGGTGTCTGGCGGAGGGCACTTTACGTGCCACTGTCATTACCTCCCTTTCCTGCTCCAGTTGCGTATATAATTCGGGGGAAGAACGACTGCCGGGAAGCCTCCGTGCGCGCTCGAATCCCTCTGATTTTAGATTCGTGATCATGAAGATAAATTTAGAGTGATTCGAGCCCAACTGAAGCTTATCTGCCAATCGTTCTTCCTGCGGGCCATTGGCGAAGCGATAGGAGAGGCGAAGTGAGTAGCACACAAAATACTCTCCGCTGCGCACCGAAATGTGACTTTCGGAGTGTAGATGTAGATGTGCTAGGTTTGGTTGTATCGCTCTTTGCATGCGAGAACTATGCTTGTCCTGTCCTCATCCCTTCTGTGAAGAGTGAGAGGCGTAGCCAACTCATATTGTTCCTTTTTCCAATCCTAAACGGGTAGTTTGGTTAAAATTATCCATCTTCTTCTCCATTGTTTTATAAGCATATTTCTGGAAAACCTGTCCCACAGCTTCATTTTATTTTTGTATTTATTTCTTCACTATTAGTTTCTGGGTCTCATACCAGATGATTTAAAAAGAAAGAACAGATTTGAAGTGTTTATCACAGACAAACTACAAAAGATAGAAACACATGGCGCATGTCACTGGATAGAGGAAAGTGCAGGTATTTGACACACTTGCGCTGTTATTTGTTCGTAGCGACATGGCGAGTACACCACAACAGAAATCAGTTTCTGTGTTCAAATTCGGACGAAGCCAATCCGTTATTTAATTGCGAAGTATATTCCACCTTCGATTCAGCAAGAAGCCGTCTCTGCACGAGCAGGTTTATTACTGGAATACAAAATTCTTGGAGGCTGAAAGTTCCTTAGAGTTTCGGCTGTGTCCCTGAAGAAATTTAAAGCCTCCCCGAAATCGAGGCTGAGACGGGTAGCCTACGCACTGTCGCAACTGCGTACCGACGACCATAGCAGGGGGAACGAATTTTGCGTTTCAGTTCTTCTGTAAATGGCAGAGGACATTTTTTCCGATCGAGTCATCTTCTCGCGCGAATCGACTTTTCACATATCGTGTAAAGTAAACCGCCATAATGTAAGAATATGGAGGCCACACACCCTGGCATCGTCGTCGATT